>NC_133622.1:190019552-190319552 GCF_048593235.1 Sminthopsis crassicaudata | reverse complement strand
GGGGAGAGTGACAGGTTGGGAGGATGGAGGGATGATGGAAAAAGCCTCATGTAGGAGGTTGGACCTGATCTGAGTCTGTAAGGAGAGGAAGGACAGTGGGGAGAAGGGGAGAAAAGGCATCCCAACCATAGGGTCCAGCCTACAAAGGTATGATGAATACCAAGAACGTCAATTAAATTAGAAGAGAGTTTTTTACCTTAGTCAATGAATTTATCTTTTTAATGTTTTAACAATTATTTTAATGCAAACTGTTTCCATATGATTTGTCTATTTTCTATGATGCACTTAACATTTGTCAGGCAATGCCTGTTTCCCCACATGACCCAAAATGCCCACTATACAGACAAGGTGAAGGAGCCTTAGGCTGGACAAAGAGCAAGAAAGAACAAACACACAGTAAATCTGAAAAGTTAGGCTGGGCCCAGCATCAAAAACTATAAAGGCCAAACAGAGGAGTTTCTATGTGACCCCAGAAATAGTATGAAGATACCATAGTCAGTAAGCTAAAGAGATCCACAGAGCTAAGACAATGGGAAACATGGGCAACGAAAGAAGAAAAGATAAGCAATAAAAATTCATTTTCTAAAAAAAATTAAAAAGCTAAATCCAGAGGGAACAGTCTCAATGGAGAAATAAACACAGAGTTAAGCCAATCCAACCAAGTCTCTAAAGCCAAAGTCTCAAACTATCACAGTGATTTCAGCTACATGAAACATCCCATGGAGCCTGAGCTTTCCTGTAGTACACACATGCTCTGAACCCCAATGTTTTACATACAAACTACTCCTTACAAAGATATTTTTCCTGTTCTTTCCACCTAAGAATCTTCATTTTGCCTCTCAAAACTGCACAGAAGTCAACCACTCCCTATGAATAGCCAGGCCATGTTGTGGAGTAGAAAGAATTCTCTGTGAAAAGCAAAAAAGCCTGGTTTGAGTCCCACATATGTTACTTTCCTGGTGAAATCTTGAATTAGACCCAGCTATTGTCCAGAGTTATAGATCTGGGGAAAACCTGTGAAGGTCAGACCAGTCACCTTTCAAAGGAGCCCAAACCACACCAATTCTATCTGGAAGACATTGGGATCCTCCAGAAATGGAAGATGCATGCAATAGAGGACATTTGATTTGACTATTTATGGGCTACTCCTGGTGTTTCCTAAATTTAGTTACAGGCTCCTTTGAGTCTATTATACTTTTGTACACTATCATACTTTTATATTATCTGTGAAATGAAATAAAGTTCTTCCTAAAAACATCCAATTCCTCATCTCTTACACATCTGTGAACATCCCCAACCTAAGCTTCTGATCCGGGCTATCTCCTAACCTGACACTTTCTTGTGGTGACCTCATCACCACTAATGAGTCCAATTATCATTTCTTCAGCCCTCCTCTTTCCCAAGCTTCAGCCTCTCACCACTAAAAGCCTATGTAACATTTCAAAGCACAGATTCTATAGTTTCTTGAACTCAAAATGTCCAAAACAGTCCTCATTCTCTTTCCCCACAAACCCATCACTCTTCAAAGCTTTCCTTTTTCTGCTGTAGGCATAATACCCCACTCCAAGTCACCCAGGTTCACAATTTCAGAACCATTCTTGATCTGTACTCTTCCCTTAATTTTACCATCTCTACTTCCACATCACATCTGCCTAAATAAACCCCATTCTGAATCAGCCACCCTAGCTCAGGCCCTCAGCAACTCTTGCTCAGACTATTGCAGAAACCTCTGATCCACCCCTACTCTGGACTTTTCCCTCAGACTCAGTTCCTAGCATCTCACCTTCCATTTCTGTGCTTTCCTTCCCTGGCATGCACTCCCCTCAAGACCTCTGTGGGGCTGCTTGGGATGGCTCTCTTAGCGTGACTTGGGCAGGTGGGGTATCCATCTCTTCCCCCACACCCATGTAGAACACAAGGTCCTCAAAGGCAGCACTATTTATGTCTCTCTAGTCCTAGGCCCTGCACACAGCTGGCACAGGTTATGTTAAACCGATTTTAGCAGCATGAGAGCAGATTCTCTTCCTGCTCAATATCTGTCACATTAAGTTTGAAGTGATCTAACTTGTAATACCTCTATTAAAAAAAAACAAAAAAACAACCTAGTCCAATGTTTATCATACCAAGTGTTGTTCATCAGTAATGATTACAACGGACACTATCAGACTGTCAGGACATGTCAACCTGGTCTAAATGGAGAACCTTCATGAACAAACTCAATTACAACAAATGAGAGAGAGGCAAGAATAATTCTGAGACAAACACTGATGTTTGTCTGATTAAGGTCAGTGGACATGTCCATCAAGGCAGATCCAGATCTTGTGGTGTCAGTTCAAGATTCTGCAGCAAGCTCATTTGTGAGGAACAATAATAGGGTCAGCAAAGCCAGTCACCAGGTGGCCACTTCGGTGTCTTTAAGCTAAACAAAGTATTCACACTCTTTAAATACCCCCAAAAAGGAGTCCAAAACCACATAGCAACCATTCCCCAATTTTAAAAAGGGCTAATGGCAGGTCCAGTCTTTATTGTACAACTTTGTCAGTAAAGTATATATACAGGATGAAGTTAATGTAAGGGCAGAAAGAAGGTCAGTTATGCTTTTTTCATTTTTTTTCCCCTCATGCCTTTAAATGGCACATGAGACTCAAGAGAGAAGTCCCAACAAGCCTGGCTTAACAAAAAAAAATTCTGCTAACTCTAACAGTGTACTTAAACTGCTGTAATCTCTCATTTCATAGCTTACACAAAGGTCTTCTGGCTCCAAGCACTGTTTGGCTTTTTGAAAGAGCATCCAGAGACACAGATCCTCCTTTTCCTCCTCTTCAACTCTACATATCAAGCATAGCTCCAAATTATTTCTGAATCATGGTAAGCACGGATCCAAACAATAGTATAACTGTGTTTGGTCATAAAAGGCAAGGGGCCACATATGTGGAATGACAAAGTAATAAGAATGGATTTTTTTCAAGTATACTAGAACTTCTCTATGCCAATGAACAGTGACCTTCAATGTGCTGCCCGCGGCCCACCCCTTGGGAGACTGCCACTGCTCCAACATATTTTTGGAGCTCTTTGCTTGGAATAGCTTTTCAGAGCCAGTTTACAAGCCACCCAGAAAGTCTGTAATATTATTTTACAGTTACAACTTGTATTTTAGGAAACAGTATTGAATGGGGCATATCACAAGACCTAGGTTTTATTCTGAGCCTCATGATGATCCACAATGCTTGATAATTCTCAATATTTCTATGTTTTAAGTTATTAAAAATGGCCCAACTACTCCTCACCTCTACCTATCTCACAGGAATTATAAAACACATTATAGCATAAAATGTTTCAACTTTAAATTGTGAGACTTAATATATTTATATGGATCATTTTGAATATCAGAATATTTTTTGTATAAAACTCAAGGCATTGCAAAATCATTTCTTTTTAGACCTGAGCTTTCAAACAATCTAATTCAACTCTTCTGTTTTACAAAGAAGGAAACTCTACTGAGACATTAAGCTATTTTCCTAAGGTCAAATACATAGCTAATTAATAGGAAAAGCAGAACTAGAACAAGGGTCTGAATTCCCAGGCAAGCAGTCCTTCTACTTACTAAGCTCTGTCAGTTCCTTCATTCTTCTTAATAACGTGCTGTACTGCCTCAAGTTTACAGAGCAGTTCTGTTGTCCTCCTCCTATCAATGAGAAAAAGCTGACTTGGGTCTGACTTACTCAGACATTACTAACAAATTTCAGTAGCAGATCTTAAAGCTAGGCTTCCTGACACCAAATCCAGAGTTCATTCCACTGAGTGACTACACAGCCTTGTACTCAGAGAAGAATGCAGAGCTCTCTCGAGACAAGAGTTGAGCAGTCTAGATGAGAAGTGTGCAATATTAACTACTACTTTAGGGCCGAGAGTCAGCGTCTTCTTCTGGGTCAGAAGACACCATTCTAGAGAAGCATCAGAGGTCACCAGGCAGAAGGCCTTTGATCTAGAACAAGAAGGGACCTCAGAAATTAAAGTGAGTCTCCAACAAGAGACCTACTATAGCCTCTACTCAGAGAATATACGCCCTCCTCAGTGCATAAGCTGTTCCCTCGCAATATGACAGTTTTTTTCTACTTTGGACAACTGGTAAAAACCACCACACAAATCTACTACACAAAGCCATCTCCCCATCCCCACTAGACTTGCTTTGATGTGCTGTCTTCTCTGAGGTAAGCTCCTGCAGAGCAGGGACCCAAGCCTTGTCCTCCCACCTGTGTCTCACAGCTATTGGCACAGAACAGCTACTTAAGGAATGCTCCTCCTCTCACTGACTGGGTAGAATCTTATTATTAATGACAAGTCAAAGGTCTATTCATATTCTGCAGGAGAAGGATGATATATCAGTTTTCTTCCCCTAATATCTAGGGCTTCTGATATGTATCTTAAGTAGGCAATTTAGAAGTATAATGAGGAAAGTGATTGAAAACTTGCATATGACAGAGGGGAATGAAGCACACAATATACTGGGAAGAGCTTTGCTACACAGTCTGCAGTGTCTAGGGGGAAGTATACAGTGCCCAAACTTAATAAAGGGAGACAATTTCTTAGATGAATAAATAACAAGCAACAGATAAAATGAGATAAAGAGTTCAGATAAAATGTTGGAGGGGATGTGGGAAAATAGGGACACTGATACATGTTGGTGGAATTGTGAATACATCCAGCCATTCTGAAGAATGATTTGGAACTATGCTCAAAAAGTTATAAAAGTGTGCATACCCTTTGACCCTTTGCGGCAGCCCTCTTTGTAGTGGCCAGAAACTGGAAACTGAGTGGATGCCCATCAATTGGAGAATGGCTGAATAAATTGTGGTATATGAATATTATGGAATATTATTGTTCTGTAAGAAATGACCAACAGGATGATTTCAGAAAGGCCTGGAGAGACTTAAATGAACTGATGCTGAGTGAAATGAGCAGGACACCAGGAGATCATTATATGCTACAACAATACTATATGATGATCAATTCTGATGGACGTGGCCCTCTTCAACAATGAGATGAACCAAATCAGTTCCAATAGAGCAGTAATGAACTGAACCAGCTTCACCCAGTGAAAGAACTCTGGGAGATGACTATGAACCACTACATAGAATTCCCAATACCCCTTATTTTTGTCTGCCTGCATTTTTTATTTCCTTCACAGGCTAATTGTACACTATTTCAAACTCCGATTATTTTTGCATAGCAAAATAACTGTTTGGACATATATTGTATTTAATTTATACTTTAACACATGTAACATGTATTGGTCAACCTGCCATTTGGGGAAGGTGGGTGGGGGGAAGAAGGGGAAAATTGGAACAAATGGCTTGGCAATTGTCAATGCTGTAAAATTACCCATGCATATTATCTTGTAAATAAAAAGCTAAAATTAAAAAAAAAAAAAAAAAAAAGAGTTCAGATAAAACCAAAATCTACCAAAAAGATATGGGATGTTATATATTATCACCACAATAATTTCAATCTGGATGCTACTGTCTCAAATGTCAATCAGTCAATCAATCAATAAGTATTCATTAAGTACATACTAGGCACTGATTTAAGTTCTAGGGAGACAAAGAAAAGACAAAGACAAACTCTGCTCTCAAAAAACTCACAGCCTAATGGGCTATATAAAAACAAGAAACATATAGCATAAATTGAAGATAATCAAATAGGGGAAAGCATGAGAATTTAGATAAATAATTGCCAAAGATGACAGAGATAGAAATTATATAATAGATACTTACCAAATTAATATTGTATGTTTTACAGGTGAGATCATCCAAGCTCTGGTTCTGTAGCTTTTCTGTTATTAATGTTACCATGGTAGGGGTCCCTTTTCCACTGCTCACGCTGACAAGCATCAGTGCTCCTCCGTGTCCCACTTCACAAATCTTGGGCCATCGCTGGATCTATGCTAGTCAATCTCAAGACTTACACTTCCATTTTACAGATGAGGAGTTTACTTTGAAGATACTCTCAGAGGTTCATGCCTACTTTTCTGTAAAGAGAAATTATCACATATAACTACATATGTCATCATCTTATGCCATTTAGCTATTATATACATAGCATCATACTGATAAAAACTTTTAAATCATCATCTTTTTACTTGTTTAACTTAAAACATCCTATGATGTGGGACAGTATCCTATAATTTTTTCGATGGAGAAATTAAGACCAGTTGAAAAAGCTTAAATTGACAATTTAACATAAGAAATGGCAAAATGACCAAAATTAATCACTCAATCCACTAAATTACATAGTCTCAATCCTTACAGGTTAAGATTTATGCCTTTACTATTTTAAGATTATCAAATTCTAAATAAGTGATAGATATGATCCCTAAAAATATATTGATTCCTCTTCTTTCCAAGAAAAGCTACTCTTAAAAATAACCAAATCAGCAATTATCTTCTAAAAATCCAAGGGCAAAGATATTTCATAAGCTCCTTTCTTTCCTTTAATTTTGCACATTTTTTCAAATCCATCTTTATTCATGGTGTTAGGAGGTAAAGTAGCACTTTAATCTTCCTATGTATACAAAGAGGTAGCAGCTTTTGCAGGATTTCAAAAGAGGTTCTTCTTCTAGTGAAGGTTGTAGAACTCCTTTCTACTAGAAGTCAATATATTAGCACATAGGTGAACATGCTTCCAGTTTCCAATTCTCTTTAATAGTGCTACACCTTAGTTTTTCTTAATGAAGAATTGTTAAGAAATAGTGTTAGGAAAATGCTGAACAGCTGGAGAAACCAAAACAAATTCTAGTTTAATAACTTTATTATATATTATATATAAGTAAATATATATTATATATTATTATATTTCCAGCCAGAGTATTTAAACTAAATCTATAATGCCCTCAGAGGGAGGGAGGGAGGGAGGAAGGGAGGAAGGGAGGAAGGGAGGAAGGGAGGAAGGGAGGAAGGGAGGGAGGGAAGGGAGGGAGGGAAGGAAGGGAGGGAAGGAAGGGAGGGGAGGAAGGGAGGGGAGGAAGGGAGGAAGGGAGGAAGGGAGGAAGGGAGGGAAGGGAGGGAGGGAAGGGAGGAAGGGAAGGAAGGGAGGGAAGGGAGGAAGGGAAGGAAGGGAGAGAAGGGAGGGAGGGAAGGGAGGGAGGGAAGGAAGGGAGGGAAGGGAGGAAGGGAAGGAAGGGAGGGAAGGGAGGGAGGGAAGGGAGGGAGGGAAGGGAGGGAGGGAAGGGAGGGAGGGAAGGGAGGGAGGGAAGGGAGGGAGGGAAGGAAGGGAGGGAAGGGAAGGAGGGAAGGGAGGGAGGGAAGGAAGAGAGGGAAGGGAGGGAGGGAAGGAAGGGAGGGAAGGAAAGGAGGGAAGGAAGGGAGGGAAGGAAGGGAGGGAAGGAAGGGAGGGAAGGAAGGGAGGGAAGGAAGGGAGGGAGGGAGGGAGGGAGGGAAGGAAGAGAGGGAAGGGAGGGAGGGAAGGAAGGGAGGGAAGGAAAGGAGGGAAGGAAGGGAGGGAAGGAAGGGAGGGAAGGAAGGGAGGGAAGGAAGGGAAGGAAGGAAGGGAGGGAGGGAGGGAGGGAGGGAGGGAGGAAGGGAGGGAGGAAGGAAGGGAGGGAAGGAAGGGAGGGAGGGAGGGAGGGAGGAAGGGAGGAAGGAAGGGAGGAAGGAAGGGAGGAAGGAAGGGAGGAAGGAAGGGAGGAAGGAAGGAAGGGAGGAAGGAAGGAAGGAAGGAAGGAAGGAAGGGAGGAAGGAAGGAAGGAAGGAAGGAAGGAAGGAAGGAAGGAAGGAAGGAAGGAAGGAAGGAAGGAAGGAAGGAAGGAAGGAAGAGACTAAGAAAAGACTGCCAGGGTAAACAAGGTTTTTTTTGTATCGCTATATAAATGCAAGCAAATTTTTTAAAACAGTATCAATTCAATCAGAAGCACTAGATCTTTATCCATGATTCTGTCTTGGAATCAATCCAAAAGACCTGAATATACTTCTTCCCTACAAATACAGACTTGTTACATGGGAATGGAGAAGCCACATAATTTCAGTGGGCCTCAAACAAATTCTAAGAACAAATCCTGGACAAGCTATTTGCTCTGATGAAGGAGGTTTTCATACTGGAACTCCCACCTTAACGTTAATCATAGATTCTAACAAAATGAGAGATGATTTTAAAAATAAATAAATAAATTACAAAAGGTAGCCGATTCTATACTTCCTTTTGCAACACTTGAGAGCTACAGGGAAGAAAACAAATGAACACAAAAAGACTGGACTAAAAAACAAAAAACTTTTTTCTGCTGTTCCTCACCAAGTACATGCTTGGAGGCAGTGATGCTAAGCAGCAATTCTTCAATTCTGATTTGTCTTGCAATCAAAAGAAAGCAGAGGAAGAAACAGATAATGAAACAAATAGACTTCCCCACTAATATAGAGGTACAGAATGTTGCAGCCATCACCAGAAACTGTAGTTTTATTGGAGTTTTGTTGCTATTTTGTAACAACGGAAGACAGATCTGTAAATAACTCCAGTATAAAATACTTTAAAGGGATAGGGGGGAAAAAAGGAGAGGGATTCCCAGGATTTCCCATGAGGATAGGCTGTAAAGACACTCTGGATTCTATCCCTCAGAAAGCCCTAAGCATTCTGACCAAGTATTGGATCTAAAAAAAAAAAAAAAAAAAAAAAAAGATAGGACAGAAATCATAATTTGTTACAGGTTAAATGATGTATCAAGACCCAAATTATTGAAGAAAAATTAGTAAAACAAACAAAATGCTTGTTTTTCTATTCCTAACTAGATCACCCTCAGATTCAGCCCATCAAAAAAAAACCCAAAAAACCCCAATATTCATTTTTATTTTTAATTAAACCAGTGGAAAAACTAGAAGACAAGCTTAAAGTCATGAGGAGGGGGGAAACACCTCCCTTCTTAGAAGCAATCTAGAAACTATCTGTGCGTATACTCCATTCTAAAAATGCCTCTTGACTCCCAACTATTGTACCCAAAAATTCAACCACCCTAAAACTGTGACCAAAAGTATTCATGTGAAAAGATTTATTCCAGAAACAGATGATAGCATTAATCTGTAAAAAAGAAGTTCTAGAACCTCAGATCTAGCACTAAGATCCCAGTATCTCTTGTCTTGCGTTTCCATTTTTCCTCAACGTTATACTACTTCCATGTTCTCTGAAAGTCTTTTCTATTAGGGTAGGCTCAGGCCAGGACTCCCAGACTTTTGACCTGAAGAGTTTTTGCCTATGTTTAACTTTTCAGGCCTGGTCCCTGGCAGTCCTGCGGTATTTGAGAAATTATGTAAAGACTTGAACAGCTACTTCCAAGAATAAGAGCTATGACACTTTATTTATCAACTTCTTGCCTACTGGCAAAGGAGGGATGAAACTACAAATACAGAACAAATCAAGATTTAAAAACTGATTTTTAAAAAGAAAGGTTGTTTCTCCCATCTTGCCCCCATGCTCCCCTTTCCCCCATGCTTTCCAAGAATATGATCCTGTTTCAAAGTCATGTCACTCTCAGTTTCATTACAGCACCTTTCTAAAGCAGTTATTAATTAAAGTTTTTCTATGAAAGAACTTTTAACTACTGACAGGAAACCACCTGAAATGGTAACACACCCTGCACAGAGGGTATTTAGGGCCAAAGAAGCAACCAACAAATCCTAATTCAATCAAGTCATCACTTGTAACTTTTAATTCATTCGCAAAAACCAACTATTCTATATAACATATTATATAACAGCCACTACCCCACTGTGATTTAAAAACATTAATGTAAAAAAAATTAAGTTTGTATTTTATATTGCTATTAGAATTTTTCACATCCAACTTAGTTGTTCCCTGTCACAGAGAATGAATATTTTAAGTTAAAAAGGGGGGGGGGGGGAGAGGCATCTAGGTGGCATAGTAGATAGAACACCAGCCCTGAAGTCAGGAGGACCTGAGTTCAAATTTGAACTCAGACACTTAACACTTTCTAGCTGTGTGACCCTGGGCAAGTCATTTAACCCTAATTGCCTCAGGGAAAAGAAAAAAAAAAAAAGGAAAATAGATTTTTTTTAAAAGACTAACAAAATTGATTTATTGAATGACTATATAAAGCGTCAATTAACAAACTAAAAATAACACTTATCAACATAACTAAAGATACTAACATAACTCCTTTTTTTTTTTCCTTTCTAATTCAAAAAGGACCCCAAGACACATGCAAGTTCTCACAGACACTCAAAATATATTGCTGGCACTCAAAATCTACCCAAGTCAAGGAAAACAGTGCTTTGAAAAAAGTCCTTTGCTCATTCCATCCCACAAGCTACTGCCCTACATAAAGTAGGCAAATCAATAAGTAGGTGTTTGACCTGGCAACAAGGCAGAGTCTGAATAAGTATTCAACACTGGTTCATATCCTAGTTCCCACTCTTGCTAGGGATGTCCATGAGCCCAGGAAAACCATCTGACTTACATTCAGTTTCCAAAGCAATGAGATGGGGAAAAAAAGGAAGTGATGAACACTTCACTGTTATATATAAATAATATATTTGTTATACTTAGGTAAAGCCTTTCCTAGGATAATCCTGATTTGGGCCCTGGAAATTTTTCTCACTCCAGGCATGGAACAAACAAAATCATCCACAAAGAATAGACTGTTTAATGACAGGAAGTTAACAAATCTAATCATTTATAAATCCAGGTGATTTATTCATTCAAAAATGCTCATGTACTACAGGTTAAGAAACTGGATTCAAGCTGCCACTTATTATGTTTATAATTATGGTTAAGTCATTTCTTCTCTGGGTCTTAGTTTCCTTTTCTGTAAAATGAGGATGGAGATAGATGCGATGACCTATAAGATCAAGCCCGTGATACTATGATCCATAAAAGTCTGTTCCTTCTCTAGCGGAAACATACATATATCATATAGTGTTTCTTACTATCTTATTCCAATTGTGATAACATAAAGAAACAGGGGATAAATTACATACATGAAGGAAAAGGGAAAGAAAAGAAGAGAATTGGTATTTATTAAGCACCAATAATGTACCACGCACTTACCAAGATCAATCTACTAAGTAAATGAGGCCAGATGTGAAATCCTGGCTCAAGGTACTCCCACTGTACCATCTCACTGCTTAAGACCAATAAATGTTTATCAACTTCAGAAATTAAATCATCACTACATGATAAAAATAACTATCCATTACTGTTTTTCAGTCCTTTCAGTTGTATCCAACTTTATGTGACCCTTTTTGGGGTCTTCTTAGTAAAGATAATGGATGGTTTATCATTTCTTTCTGTAGTTCTTTTTTCAGATGATGAAACTGAGGCATACATTAACTGACTTGCCCGGGACCACACAGTGATTAAGTGTCTGAGGCTGCATTTGAATTCAGGGCTTGATTCTAAGAACAATCCCATCTACTGTATCATGCTTAAATATTGATCAATCCAGACATTAAATTATTATTAGGGGGGCAGCTAGGTGGCACAGTGGATAGAGCACCAGCCCTGAAATCAGGACCCGAGTTCAAATCTAATCTCAGACACTTAACACTTCCTAGCTGTGTGACTCTGGGCAAGTCACTTAACCCCAGCCTCAGGGAGAAAAAAATATATTATTAGATAAAAATGATAACTACTAGCAAATACAATGATATGGATACAGTAAAACCCAACGCAACAAGAACATCACAAGTTTTTCTAGGCTATTTCAAAAAAATTTCTTCTAATTTCTCAGACTTAGTGACAGGCTATTCAGACATGGAAATTGTGGGGAAAATACAAAGCTCTTCTGCTTTTTAATTCTCTAGGTAGAGAGCATAATGTGAAACAAGTAAGAGCTTTCAAAGGATTTCAGGTACCTGAAAATCTACAAGGACAAGAGCTCTTCCTTTGGATAAAGTACAAACTTGTGAGTGGCAGCATCACACAAGCGTGCAAGAGTGGCACAACAAATCTCAACATTTCCATGTTACCTTGCAACACTAATTGGTAACAGATGACAAATGATATTCATTCTTCCAAGGCACAAAAAGTCTGCTCGAGGAATGTGACTTTCTGGAATTTGCCACTATTGGAAATGGAGATTCAGCTGGAGGCTCAGAAGTCCAGGCCACTTCCGTCTGGACTAGTACCTTCAGGGACTTTGTTCTTTCCTAACACTCACTTCAGTCACTTCATTCAACAATAAATAAGAACTTCCACCAAGCCCCCTAAAGCGAGATGTAAATTCATGCCCCCTCCACAATATAAGAACAAGACAGCTAAGTATTACACTAAGTATTCAAAGAAAAAAAAAAAAAAACTGCCACAATCAATACCACTTGCTAATAAGTTCATCAAGATTAAGACCTCTTTTTGATACTAGTTTATTCTCCAGTACAGGCCCTAAAAACCGGATGGAAACATAATCTGTAAAAAAGTAAGGCTTTTTTTTTTTTTTTTTGGGGGGGGGGGATGAAGAGAAAGAAAAAAACTTTTATCTCCCATTGCATGCATATTTAAGGCTGTCTGTCCCACAGTGAGCATACTGAGCAGAATCCCAGTTTATTATAATGGCCGAGTCTACTCACTATTTCCAGAATAAGGAAGGTGGTGGCTGCTGCTGAGTCATCTTGGTTGTGCCCAATTCTGTGACCCCATTTTAAAAGTTTTCTCCACAAAGATATTGAGGTGGTTTGCAGTTTCCCTCTGCAGTTCATTTTACAGATGAAGAACTGAGGCAAACAGTGCTCACTGGCTTGCCCAGACTCACAAGGCCACTTAAATATCTCAGGCCACATTTGAACTCAGGTCTTCCCGTCTCCAGGAATGCTCTTGCCATTAAGAAACCAAGCTGACCCGTCTATATTCTAATTCAAAAGGTTCAAGTTGCTTCTATGTAACTATTTGAAGACAATGACATATAAGTCTTACCACACATAAAACAAAGAAATAAACAAAATCTTAGGGTTATCTCTTTCTCATACCAAAACAGTTACCTTGATATAAAACCTAGAAACAAAACAACTCATAAACACAGAAGCTGAAAAGCTCTACAATCCTTAATTCACCTACCTTCATAGAGTTTTCAATCCAAAAACAGGATAACAGCTCAAAAATACTGCCTAAGTACCACTAGAGATGTAACAAAGAACACGACTCCTGTGCAGAATGGGAGCCAGTGATCATGACCTGGGCTGACAGGGAAGGTGAGTGGGTCATCAGGGACAGTCATGAGGCCTGAAGAGGGAAGGGCAAGGTACAGGCCCATAAGCAAAGGCAAAGCGAGCACATGAGCATTAGAGGCAGAAAAGGGCCGCCTGCTGTGTACCCAGAAGTGAGTGCCATGAGAAAAGTCAGTAGGGACTGAGTTGAGGTTTGACCTGACCTGACCTGACCTGACCTCTGGGCCATGCAGAGCAGCACTTTCAGGCTTACAAAAGAAGAGAGCAGAGGCCCATGTGAAAGGACAGAAACAAAGAAGGGGCCAGAGCTGGAGAGCGTGGGTTCTCGTCCTACTCAAGGTGGCTATGGACAAGCTACTGCCCCTCATTGGGTGCCCATTTCCTCATCTATAAATGGGGAGGGAGGCCAAATGAGATTATCTCGATGGCCCCTTCCAATTTAATTGGAGGTTATTACAATAATCTAATCCCATGATCTCCAAAGTGAGGTGGTCTGGGGCGCCTGGCTCTTCTTCCATACAACTCCCACCTCTCCTTATCTTCCACCATTCATTACATTCTATTACTCCTATATAAATCCTAAAGCTCCTTGCTTCTGAACCAGGCGCAAGATATCAAGACAGAAAATCTCTCCCCCTAGCATATCACAATCATTTCCTAACCCTAAAGTCAACTTGTGGCTACAGTAGCAAGTGCCTCTCACAAGAGGGGCCCCTGCAATCCTACCTTGCCCCCTTTTATTCAGTGGGACAATTTCATTGAAGATAAACTTCACTAGTAGTTTCAATACATT
The DNA here is from genome assembly GCF_048593235.1 of Sminthopsis crassicaudata. Taxonomy (NCBI): domain Eukaryota; kingdom Metazoa; phylum Chordata; class Mammalia; order Dasyuromorphia; family Dasyuridae; genus Sminthopsis; species Sminthopsis crassicaudata. The sequence continues at coordinate 190,305,602 of NC_133622.1, read as the reverse complement.
CTCTTTTCCCCCAAAATCACTCCTGATTTGAATTTTCCATTTATTGCAGGAGGAACTACTATCCTCCCAGTAACATAGGTTGAAAACCCCAAGATATCTTCAATTCCTCACTCCTCCTTCACCAATGTATCCAGTTGCCAAATCTTGTCTCTTCTACCAACACAATATCACTTGCTGCTATTGCATTCCTTTTTACTTATGGAACTAGGACCCTAATTCCAGTCCCCTATCTATCACCTATCAATCACCTTGACTACTGCAGTACCTTTTACCTTAAATCTCTCCCTCTCCAGTCTACTCTTCATGCAATAAATTGATTTTTTCAAAATGATAAGTCTCAGTCCAGTGAGTTCCTACTGCCTCTAGGATCAAATATTTTTATCTCATTCTTTAAAATAACTATTTTGTATAAGTTTTATGATGTAGATGTAGATAATGGAGTGGTACATATGTATCATTTATAAATAAATAAATATAATGTGCTCAAAACTTTTTTCAATGATAGGATGCATGATCAAAAAATTTAGAGACTCCCTCATCTAAGCTTACATTGTGATGGTGACAATGGAAATGAAGGAAAAGATGGGAAAGCTGCTACAAAGAAAATCTATGATCTGACAGATGAGAAATGAAAAGTGGGGGGGGGGGGAAGAGGTCAAAGATAAACTGCCACAAAAAACAAAACAATGAAGCCCCAAGTGAATGATGGTGCCACACAAAGAAACAAACAAGGCAGAAGAAGTTAGTTTTCATAGAGATAATGAGCTCCATTTGACAAACATAGAAAAATATAGAATGTCAAAGAATAACATTAGTAGACACTTAAGCACTAAATATTCTCAACAAATTAAAAAATAAGAAAAAAAAATTTTAAATGCATCTCTAATCAAAAAATGAAAAAGCTTCACTCTGAATGCTGGCCACTGAGGTTATATGGTCATTTCACTTCAAAAGGGCTCAAGAACAATAAGGAAAAGGACTGCTAAGAAACAACAAGGAGGACATACAGCGGGGGAAAAAACATTATACACACACATACAACACATGTGCATGTGTATATGTATATACTTATATGCATGTTCTGAATGAGAAAAGCAATGTTGGAATATACAAGAAATTGATTTCTTTAGAGGCAAATGAAATTCACTTTCCCTATTCTGGTTCCTCCAAACCAGTTTGTTCCCATTGCTGACTTTTTCATTTTATATTAGGCTCTTCACACATGCAAAAAAAGACCTAGTATACTTCTTTTTTAAAAGAGGGATTTAAGAATTTGGATTTTTCCTATGAAGTTTCCAAGTTGTTTTCCACATCATCCTGCAAGGGCCAATAAGTGGAGGAACAGAAAAAAGGAGGCCATAGTGTTGAACCAGGAAAGCCTGGTACTGAGTAAGAGCCTTCTACAAATATTCTGAATGTTCTTGGTCAGGCATGTCCCTTCTCTGGACTTTAGTTTCTTCATTTAAAAATTCTAGATAAGTGAAACACATTATTTTTGCGAGTAATTCAATTCAACATTTAATAAGTACCTGACAAACAAGCTGAGGATTCAAAGACAAGAAATTCTCCAAGTCATAAAGAGTGGAAATGATTAAAATATGCATACAGCAAAGGTAACTGGAGCATAGAGATACCATGAACAATTCAGAATATCAAGGAATATTAGCTTCTACAGGGAAAACTCATGGAAGAAAAGACACCTATCTGTATTGAGCTTTGACCCTAAAGATTTTTTACATGTGAGGAAAACATCAGTATTTGCAATGATAGACAGCATGGTTAAAGGGAGAAAGGGAGATGGATTGTACAGTGTAGAGATTGACTTTCTGTTAAAGTTGGGCTAGAAAAGAGTAATGGTAAGGGTGGGAAACTAGATCTGTGATTTCACAGGCAAACAGAACTCCTAGATGGATGCAGAAACTTGTCTACCAATGCAAGCAGCTACCCTTCTCTGAATCTTAGGATGTAAAAGCAACTACAGTATTAAATTACCCATGTCATGAGAGGCTGACTACCTTGCTAGAGGTGTCAGGGGTGAGACTTGAACCTGTAGTTCATCCTGGCTTTGAGGCTAACTAACTCTTTGCTCACTATAAGAGAACCAGTAAGTTTGTACAGGTAGGTTGGAGTCAGGATCTTTGTGACAAACAAAAATTCAAAACTGAAGGGATGCCCATTAATTGAGGAATGGCTAAACAGGCTGTAATACTTGAGTGTAATATAATACTACTGTACTGTAAGAAATGATGGAGAATAGTTTCATGAAAACCTGGAAAGATTTGTATAAACAAATCTTTCATGTATGGTAAAAAGTGAACCAAGCAGAACCAGGAGAACAATTCATACAATAACCCCAATATCATGAAGATAATGACCTTTAAAGACTTAATAACAATGACCAATTACAATTCCAAAGGAATCAAGATAAAATCTAGAATCCTAGAGAAAAAAACAAAAACTGATAGACTCAGTGTAAACCAAAGTAAATTTTCATTCTCTCTCTCTCTCTCTCTCTCTCTCTCTAAAAGCAGGAAACATGGCTAATGCAGGAATTTATTTTGCATGATTTATATATAATTACAATGGATTTTGTTTTTATTGTCTTTTCAATGGATAGAAGGCTGGGAGAGAATTCAGAACTGAAAACTTAATTTTAAAATAAAATGAATATACTTAAAAAAAAAAAAGAAATGAGGGAAAGAAAATACATTTTTTCAAAGAGCTATGGGAAGACTTATCAAATTGATGCAGATTGATGTGAGCAGAACCAGAATAATTTATACTATAACATCAATGTTCCAAAAACAATTTGGATGATTTTTATAAATTCACAATGAAAAAGATGAGCAGAATGAGCAAAAGAACAATTTATATGATAACATTGCAAAGGCATACAATTGTGAAATCTATAAAAACTTAACAAAAACAAGATCAATTGATGACCAAGGATGATCAATTCTTATGGATGTAACTCTTTCCAACAATGAAATGATTGAGGCTAGTTCCAATGGTCTTGTGATGAAGAGAGCCATCTATACATAGAGAGAGAGGACTGTGGGAACTGAATGTGGATCACAACATAGCATTTTCACTCCTTTTGTTGTTCGCTTGCATTTTATTTTTTTTCTCATTTTTTTCCCAGTTTGATTTGATTTTTCTTGCCATCTAGGGGAGGGGATGGGAGAAAGGAGGGAAAAATTGGAACACAAGGTTTTGCAAGGGTTAATGTCAAAGAATTATCCATGCATATGTTTTGAAAAACAAAAAGGTTTAATAAAAATTAATTTAATAAATTTAATTTTAAAAAAGACTACAAATTTGACAGAGCACACACACACATAAAACCCCAACCCTCTGATGTATGAAATGCTCTTCCATGATTCTAGAGGACCTATGATGAAGTGAAGCATGCTCTCCATTATAGAGAGATGATACACTCAGGGTACAAATGAGACTTCAGTCAGAAGGCTAATTTGTTTTACTTGACTATTCATTTCTGTCACTTTTTTTTTTTCCCAATGAGGTTAAAGGGCTAGAGAGAGAGAGAAAACAAATTTCTACTCATTTAAAAATTAAAAGACAGTAGCTGAACAGAGGTTTAATAAAAGGTAAGCAAAGAGTTAAGGATGACTATGACTTTGGAAGTCTTAGTAGCTGGGAGGATGGGGATGTCACCAATACCAAACAGCAAAGCTTAGGGAGGAAGAGAGATTCCATTTTAATGATCCTACACTCTTGCCTCTTCTTTTCCTAATCATCCATTTTTCTGTCCACACAATTTCAAACTGTTGTAACTCTAACTTGCTTCCAAGTGAAAACTTAACATCTATAATTTGTTCCAAAAGTTAAGAAATTTACAAGTAAAATTAATATCAGCCTTAAAGAAAATAAAACTTGTTTCTAAATTAAAGTTATATAAAAACCAAGTTATTTCCTTGAAAGCAAGGCGATCACAGGCCCTTTGGAGAATACATCTGGCACAACAACTGAGTAGACATTAGGAACTCAATTAATCTGTTGGTCAAGTTACTGACTGATCTACTCAAAATACAAGATATAAATGCATACTCTATCACAAAGCAACAGAGCCAAGCCATAATTAAATTCAGACATCTAAATGTCTCCTGTTCAAGATGAGGAGCATATTCCTCTGAAGCCTAAGCTGTGTATAGAAATAACTAATACAAAGCATTAGTTAGAAATACTAATATTAGAAATACTAACACAAAGCAGAATAATAATGTATGTAGTAGAGGCATGAAGTGCTAGATAAATCTGTAGAGAAAAATCCAGTTTCATGAAGGGGATGGTATTGAGTGAGTCCTTGAAGAAGGTAGCATAACTGAGTAAATGAGGGAAGAGAACTTCAGGTACAAGAAATATCCTAAGCAAAGGCACATGGGAAGGAGAACACATATTCACAAACAGAAAGAACGCTAAATTATTTTGCAAGTATATGCAAGAGGCAATAACAAAGTTTTGTTTTTTAAACAGTAAGGAGTGGTTTGATCAAAATTGTGAGACTGAAAGGCGGCAATGTTCAAGATGAATTGGAGTTAGAGAAAGAGACCAATTAGAAAGGTACTTCAGCAGCCAAGGGGAGAGTAATGCAGGCAGAAAGTTCAAATATGGCCTTAGACACTTTCCTGGGTGAACCTGGGCCAGTTACTCAACCTTAGTTTACCTCAGTTTTCTCACCTGTAAAAATGGGAATAATAATAGCATCTACACCTCCCAGAAGTGGTAGTTGTGAGAATCAAATGAGATAATATAGCACCTCTTAAGTACTTAATGCTTAAGGTCTTCCTCTTCCCATATATGGATCTAACTCAAGAGTAGCAACCATGGGAATGGAGAAGAGAGGGCACAAGAAGGCAGTGCAGGGAAAAGAGCAGCAGGCCTAGAATCAGGGTCCAAGCTCCAGCTCCAGATGTTGCTGCTTCCCGGCTTCACAGCCCTGCACATATAACTTCCCCATCAGAAGAGTGAGGGGCAGGTCTGGCTGGTCTCTGCGAATCCTCTTTAAATCCGTGATGCTACGCTAGAACCATGGCTTGCCAACTTGAAACATGGAGGCTAAGGACAACAGTGACCAAGTTTTAAGACTGTAAGTCAAGGAACATGAGGATCTCAATAACAGAAATCAGAGAGAGGATATAAATATGGGTATAGATACACTCAGATAGGTATTTTTGGAATTTCTACTTGGAAGTGATAACTTCAATGGCATAGGAATGGAAATGGTTGTCCAGGATGAATATATTAAAAAAAAATTTTAAAAAATCAACCAACCATCCCAGGGGAGAAACTCTGGCAGAGCAGCTTTGTATTATAAGTGGGAGGAGAGCAAATAACCAGGCCAAACAGCCCCTTGAGAGGGCTGTCATGAAAGCTAAAGGTGAAGGTAAGCAGAAGGAAAGGCAGTCTGCAGTGTAAATTGCCACACAGATTCAATAATAAGGACGGCATCAGAGAAACTGAAAACTTTATTTCAAGGCCTTCCATATCAACTCCACTATTAAAACTTCTATAAAATACAATAGTCAGATGCTGCATGGTTCTTTCATTCTGCAATGTTTCTATTTAATTTAATATTTTATATTAAATATATTATTTTAATATTTAATATAGACCCATTTTGGGGGGGGTTGAGGAAATTATGGAGTTAAGTGACTTACCTAGGGTCACACAGCTAGGAAGTATTAAGTGGTGAACTCAGGTCCAGCCTTCAAGGCTGGTGCTTTATCTACTTACTTCACCACCTAGCTACCCCAGACCCATTAATTTTTATCCATCTGAACATAAACAGCTTCTGCTCATTAGAAAGCCAAGAAACTGGTATCAGAAATAACCAAAATGAAGGTTTTTAAGTGTTTAGCTTCATTGATCTCCTCTTATACTGATTTGGTCCTTAGTTTTTTAATTACTCTCTATAAATCTGATAACAAAGAATTAATTTCTAGAGCTCTTTTAGATTTTTAGTAAGAGCTATATGATCTCATTGGATCCTCAAAACATTCTTGGGAGCAGGTACTATTATTCTCATCTTACTGATGCATAAACTGAGGCTGAGAGTAGTCTCTTTGCTCAAGATTGTACCACAAATCTAAATCAGAATCTGAACCCAGGTTTTCCTGATTTAAGTTCAGCTTTCTATAAATTGAACCACTCAGATGCTTTTCCCTTCTTCCTTTCTTTGAGTTGTGGCCATGGAACACATCATGAAAGCAAATACTTCAGGAATAATTCATCTCCATTTTAAAATTCACTTAAATTTGAATTATTCAATTAAATAAAATCTGCAAGAGAATAGATAAGAAATAAAAACTTCTCTTCCCATAAGAGCTCACTGTAGAAATTTAGGAAAGTAACTATTATATGCAATATACTCTATTAGATACTGGAGCAAATAAAGATAAATAATATGCAATATCTAACTTTAAGGACATAGATAAAAACCGATTTAGAATGTGCAATATTCTAGGTACAATGCCAAGATACAGTATACAAATATAACTAAAATAAACAGTGCCTCCTTTTAAGAAGCTTACATTCTAATAGGTGAAGATAACATTAAAGGGAAAGAAAAAGAGGGGGGAAAAGAAAGGTAGAAAAAGGAGCATATAATTAGGGGCAGAAAGGGGTTAGAAGACCAGCACTTGAATAGCTCTGGATCGCATTGATTTCCGCCCCCTCCTCTAAGTCCTTCTCAAAAGATTCCCTCAATACCCACCCCAATCTACTATCTTATGAGTAACAGTTGGGAGCAGCATACTAAATCTATATGCATTAATATTCCCTCCCCTCCTTACTATATAACCAGCACCCCCTTTTCATTACATTAATAATCACACTGCCAATATGAGTCAAGTCAGAACTTGAATTCAAATCATCATCTGGGCTGCTTCCAGGCTGGTCTATGCTATATATGTGTATATATAGCTGATGTGTGTAATGCATATATGTATGCATATGTGTGTGTGTGTGTGTGTGTAAAAATAGCTGATGTATACACAATAAAAAATTTTTTAATAGTTTTTATTTACAAGATACATGCATGGGTAATTTTACAACATTGACAATTAGCAAACCTTTTGTTCTAATTTTTCCCCTCCTTCACTCCCCTCAGATAGCAGGTTGACCAATACATGTTCATTATGTTAAAGTATAAATTAAATACAATATATGTATACATGACCAAACAATTGTTTTGCTGTCCAACACAATAAAAATTAATGGTGATGGTATGAGGAAAGACAAAGAAATGGCAATCAGAACCCCTGATTTCAATTTTTGGAAAGGAAACCCCTATCAATATAGATTAGAAAATGTTGTATAATTTTTAATAAGTTGCCTGAGGCATTCAGAGATTAAGTGACTTACCTAGAGTCACAAAAACTAAAGATATTTTCAACAGAGAATTTATGATCTTAGCTACACTCTCCTTTCCACTTTGAACCCAAGTTCCTCCTGACTTCAAGGCAAGTTGTCTCCTACAAATTAGAATAAAAATATAAAGTCTCTACAAAATGAGATAAGAGAAATCATTTCCTACAGGGAGAGGCAGGAAATCATGGGTACACATAGGTAAAAGTATAAAATTGTATAGCAATGAAAGATGGGATAAAGATGAGGAGTGGGGCACAGAAAGACTGTCAGGATGAGAAAACCGGTAAGTCAATCCAAGAAAAGGATATAGCAAAATGGACAAATGGCAAAGTGGAGTCGTCAAGTACTAGCTGAAGATGAGCATTTGGGAGGAGGAGAAAAGGTTTTAAAAAGATAGATTTATCAGGAATTTAAGTCAATTCATCTGAGTTACAGATTTGATTCATTTTATGCAATTAACTGAAGGGTTGTGTATAAATCAAGCTTTTATAAACAGAGAAATGTAAGAATTTAAATTTAAAATTGATTAGAAAATTGTCTTACTTAGAAAAATCCTAGCAGAGAGAATGGGTATGTTCCCTAAGGTCAGAGATGATATCTTATCTAAAGTTTCTATTTTACTCCCCTAAAAAAAGTTTTGTTCAACGCAACTAGCCCATTTCATAACTTCAGACATTCCTAAGATGTCTCTGTCCCATGGCACATTGTACTTCAAAACAGGGAGGCATAAGTTTAAATATAAGAATTGGCTCTAGAAATGTTTTTAAACCTCCTCTACCAAAATGGAGAGCTAATTATTCTATCACTAAGTCCTCCTTCTCTCCAAGGCATCTGGAAGAACACCAGATCAGGAACAGGAGCTTCAAGTTTGCTACCCCACCTTTAGCACTTTTACCTGTAGGATTCTTAGCAAATCATGTGAGCTTTTGGGGCCTCAATGTAGAAGTAGGCTAGGAAAGGGCCTTGCCACATGAAAAATCTACATTCCAATGACTCTGCACACTCTCCATCCAACAAAGACTTATATAATATTTGGTGAGCTACCTTTAACATCTCTCCCTCTATCTATACAAGCATACTATCTTCTCCAAATGATTGGTGTACCTCTGAAGAATGAAGAAAGCATCTAACTACACAATTAAGCATCTGCTCCCAAGCCTCTGGTACTCCCGCCTAGCATGACCGTTCTGCAGGCTCCCTAAGCCATCACCACAATCTGTGTGGGCCCTAAAGCAGGAACCTGACTTTCCCTTCCATGATATAATAGACTTCCCAATAAGTCTGTTATATCATTTATCCAAAGAGAAAGGAAACTTATTTATCAAAGAAGAAAAGCAAAAATTGACTCAGATTCCTCTCCCCTCTTCCCTTCCTCATCTTTCTACCCATCCCCCAAACTTTCCATGAAACGAAATTATTAGGCAGCTGCTAAAGGAAATGAGTAAATACCTAGGTAAAGTACCCACAATGTACAGTAATTGAAGTAGAAAAGTCGTGTCTTACTACTTTAAAACTGGGCAACTTACTCAAGCTGTAGACTAAATAATATTATACAAGCTAAATAAAAATAATGAATATATATATATACATATATATGTATTGCTTATATAGTTTAAATACAGGCAATGATGTATTACTAGCAAACAAGTAAACTCCACAAAGGCAGGGGCTTTCTCTCAACTCTGTTTCTTCCCCAGCACTTTTGTTTTCCCAACAACAATTTCCATGTAGCTGTTTGTCAAGATTAGCTGGCCTCATGTTTGGCCTCTTCACACTTGACAGTGACTACTATCAGGCATAACAAAATTCCATAGAGAATAAGCACTTAGTATTTTGCTGAACAGGACTGAAACAATACAGTATATAAATTATCTCTTCCCTCCCTTCCTCATACTATGTTTTTTTTAAAATTTATATAAAAATATTAACATTATAGCACTTCCCCCCCACCTGAGCATGACCAAGACTTTTTTTTAATGGAAGAAAAAAAGCTTAAAGTGAATAAAAATATGAAAAGTATAATCACAATTCATATTTTAATTAATTTTTCTATTACTTTAGAAACATACATTAAAAAGTTTAAGAACAAATTGATAAAAGTGAGCTACACAGCTCAAAACCTATTCTCTACAATTATTGCTTTGGCAGGAACAGAACAATAGCAGTTTCATATTTACATAGTGATCTAAGCTTTCCAAGGTTTTTATTCTCTGTAACCTCTCCTGATATAATACCTGTATAGATCAGGGCCTATTATCCCTATTTTATAGAAGAGAAAACTGGCTCTAAGGGGGATAAGTGTGAGGGGCCAGAAATGAAATTAAGACTTCATGAGCCAAGCCTAGCACTCCAGCCAATACTGTACAAAATATGTACCTCCACTGATTTTAAACTACCATTGATCTTGATTAAAAAGGTAATCTCTTCAAATTTTTTTATCTTAATAACCTTTAACAAGGTATCACTGTATAGAAAGGAAAATTTGATTAAAATAACTGGCTAATTCCTCATTTGATAAATCGTCAAAATATATGAAGAGGCAATTTTTAGATGAAAAAGTGAAAGCTTACAATAGCCATATGAAAAAAAAAATGTTTTAGATCACTTATCATTAGAGAAATACAAGTTAAAACAACTCATGCCCATCAGGTTGGCAAAGCTGTCCCCCCAAAACCCAAAAATGCTACAGTTGGAGGGGTTGTAGCAAAACAGGTACATTATCTCATTACTAGTAGAACTGGGAAATGGCTATTCTGGAAAGAAATTTGGAATTATGTCCAAAAAGCTATGGAACTGCATATCCTTTGATCCAATAATATTACTACTAGATTTTTCTTAAAGTGTTAATGAACATAGGTACAAAAATATTTATAGGAGCTCTTTTTGTGGTGGCACAGAATTAGAAACCGATGGGATGGCCATGAACAAGGGAAAAGTTGAACAAGTAAAATACATATATGAATGTGATAGAATATCAGTGTACTGTAAGAACTGATGGAAGTTTTCTGAACAACCTGCGAAGCAAACAGAACCAAGAGAACAATTTATATAATAACAATAATAACATAAAGACAAATAACTTTTGAAAGACCTGAAAACTAGGATCAACACAAAAACCAACCACAACTCCGGAAGATTTATGTTGAAACAACGTACCTACCTCCAGATAGAGGTGATAAACTTAGAAGAACTTAAACTTGATCAATGAGAAATTGTTTTATTCAATTATACAGGTTTGCAATGTATTATTTTTCTTTTTCTCAATGACAGAGAATAGGGTTGAAGGAGAAGAGAGAATGTGAACTTGAAAACAAAATTGAACTTTTAAAAATTTTAAATTCAATTTAAAAAAATTTTTAATTAAAAACTTAAAATTTTACTGGCTCAGTAATTCACTAAACTTACCTCCTAGAATAGAATTTGAATCCTGACCTCATTAAATTACAAAGTCACCTTAAAGAAAAGTAACCCCATAATTCCTAAGGTTACAGAATGAGAAGGAATGCCGCCATCTTGTATCTACTATAACAGTTGCTTATTTAAAGTACCCAACTTTTCTTGTTTTAGCCAAACTTCAATTAATAGCAGGTATCTGAATGTAATGTGCTAATATCCTCCAATGCAATTAAGTTGTTGTTATTTAACTTTTCAACTAGCCAAAGTTCCTTGAGAAATAATAACCTTTGCCACAGAAGGAATTCATTTTATTTGTTCCTTGAAACCATGGATCTGGAAAAATATTGGGAACCATTTACTGATGACAAGTCTCTTACCCATTACTTCTTTTAAAAATTTAATAATAAGCCGCCTTTACCAGGCTGTTAGCAAAGTTCAAAACTTTCTATTCTATCTCTTTCTGTCCAAGCTTGGCAGAACCTTGTCAAGTGGCATTTTCTTGTCAATGAAATAAAAGATCTAGAATAATAGGGGGGAAAAAAGTAAAATAATTAAGATAAATCTCATTAACATAAATTGACGTGGCTCCTTGAGAGTAGGGATTGTTCCATTTTTTTTTTTGTCTTTGTACCCCCTAGCCTCTAGCACATAGCAGGCACTTCTAATAAATGTTAATTGACTGAACAGGACAAAGCACAATCTTGATACATGAAAAACTACATGATCCAGAAAAGGTTCAGAGGTCTTTTTTAGTGTAAGAGAGAGGCTGAAGAGGTTTGAATTAAAACAAGAAAAAAATCTCAGCACACAAAAAGCTTCAGAGTGGTCAGAATTCTTGGAGTAGAGTCCACTTTGGGGTCTTTTTGCTGTGGCCTTGGGCAAGCTTCCAAGATGCCTCTAGGCTTGTTTCTCAATCCTTAATATTGTAAACTTTGGGGTGCCATAAACATACAGGAGATTATTCATACTCCTAAGATGGCATCACCTGGTAGTTCTGTGGCCTTGCTTAGGACAAGTAACCCACATAGGGAATGATATCATCCTAAAAGGTAGATGGGTAGAGACCAGATGCATCATCAGTTGGAAATTAAGTATGAAAACAGTGGGAGAGGCCAATTAAAATGGGACCCATTTCAAAGCTACTACAATGCCAGAATAAAGATGCAGCAAAATTCGAATCAACTGAATTTCCTCCATTTTGTACCAAAGTCTCCCTGACTACTCTTTCTTCCCAGAATAATATTCACGAGTTCCACTATTATTTTTCGAACTTAAAAATGTTGTAGGCCAAATTCACTTGGGAAATAAATGCTGCTCTAGACTTTCTGGTAGCAGCTGATACAATCACTGCTGAGAAAAAATAAGGGATTGAGAATTAGAATACAAATTCCAACACAAAGTTTTAGCTTAAAAAAAAAAAAAAAAATCAAACCCAAGAATAAGAATCAGTTTATGTCTTGAGATAGTAGGCATCTGATGAACACTATTAAATAAATTAAAGAAGCTTCGGACAAAGTTAGGAGAGTCTTTCCATCTACCCACTACTAACAAATCATCCTTCAAAATTAAATAAAAACCTAAGATCCCCAAACTGGCGGTGTTTTCTCACTTTACCCTGTTTAATCTTTTTCCATTAAAAAGTGAAACTAACCATGTTTAAAGTGCTGCTAAAATCTATTGAAATCTTCAGAACAAATTTAAACCAGAAATGGAGAGAAAACTATAAGAAAGACAAGTTTATAAAGAGCATGTATCTCTACTGTAGTCAGATGGGGCTTAATAAGGACTAATAACTAGCAATGGTGACAAATCTCTTATTTCTACAGAGCCTTCAGGCTTCCAAAGTCCTTTTGCCAGGATGATTTGAGAAGATAGTTCAAACATTAACTATATTCTACAGATAACCAAAATATGACTCAAGTTGACTTAGCTGAGATTCTTCCATAAAAATCAGACCCAGGGCTCAGACCTGCCTCAACTAGATCATAATTTAAATCCCAACACCTGTCTCTTACGCCCAGTTACTTCTCAATATTTCCCTGCCCACCTGACCCCTGTGTACAGTCCCTTTAAGAGAAGGCAGCAAAACCGTGCCAATGCATTCAGTCGGCTATGGCCATCCAAAGGAAGGGAGTGGGTTTCATTCTCCTTTAGAGTGAAGAGGAGAGAAAACATTTAATCTAACCTCAAATACTTCACATGTAGCTTTCATTTACATTAGGGACATGTTTTATATGGTGTTCTACTGGCTCCTCCTTCTTCCTGGCTAAGTCCATGTATCTCTAAAATCCTCACTTTAGTTATAACTAATTCTGCCATTCCACCTTCAATGGCAGTCAGAGGCAAGTTTGGAGTACAGCAGTAGAGTCTGGAACATCTGAGCTTAAATTCAGCCCTCACTTTTCCAAGTGCTCTATCCCTGCAAAAGTCACCATTTCTGTTTGCCTCAGTTTCCTCATTATAAAATGGGGATAATAATAGCACTTTACCTGCCAGGGTTATTATGAGGATTCAAAAGGCAAGACTGCCTGTACAGCACTTAGATCTGGCACACAGTAGCTGCTTAATAAATGCTTGCTTCTTTCTATTGGCACCTGTTTTTCTGCTACCCACAAAAAGTGCATTTTGAATACTTAGCATTTGCGAGTTAAGCTTATTAACAAATTTCAGACTACATGATTATTAAAATTATACTAGGCAAAAAAAATTTTAAAGTAGGTTAAAACAGAAAAGACAAGCAATAAGTAATCTGACATGGGAGCCCATTATCAATAAACCCCAGAACACAAACTATGAAGGAAGTAACTTCAAATTAGAAAAGAACTGTCCAGAAATTAGAAAAGTGATCAGGCAAAAAAAGCATCTTCAGACCAGCATCTTAAACTTTATCATAGTGGGTGAGCAACACAAAAGGGCTCGTTAAAAAAAATTAAAAAATAAAAAATTTAAAAAAAAAAACTATCTTTCACAACTATATTTCGAGGAAGAATTCATAATCAAGCAGTGGTCACAAGACAAAATAGACAATTTTGGCATATAAAAATCCAAGGTTTTTCAATAAATTCAACTACAATAAGTAACAATCAGAGTAAGACAACTATTGAGTAGGGAGAAAAAAATATCTAACTCAAACATCTGTGATAAAAGTCTTACATATAAGAGTTAAGACAAATTGGCAAAAATATGTAAAATTGATAACCATTCCCCAAGAAAAGCAAAGGACATGAGTAATTTTTAAAAGAAGTAAAAGGAATAAATCAGTAAGAGAAATGCAAATTAAAACACCCAGGCTTCAGGTCACACCTAAACTGGCACAGGTGATTAAAAAAAAAAAACTATTTACATATTGGAATTGCTACAGATGCACTAAAACTGAATACATGAATTAGTTCAATCATTCTGAAAAATCATTTTAGAGAAGAATTTACTAAAGTGTTATGCCCTTTGACTCCAAGATCAAAGATGGTGATAACAGAACACAACCATGCCCTGGAACCCCACCTGAGATGCAGGTTAGCACTCTGCAGAGCAGTCAAAGACTACAAAGGAAGCCACTACCTTTTGTATCACAATACATTCAGGATATTTTCTGATCTTATTTCTTATCACTTTGTCTCTAGACAGGATGACATGACAGTGATCTGGCTTTGGAGCAGGAAAACCTGGACATTTTGCTGTCTGGGTGACCCCAGAGTGAAGTCACTCAAGCACCTCTCAGGGACAAGAAATTTCAAAGCTGCCTCTATTCTCTATTCTGCCTAAGCTGCTCCCAAGTCTACTGATACATCTCTTGCTTCCTCAATTCACTTGCCCCAGCTGTAAATCCTCAATGCTTTCTAGACAACAGCCCAGGGGTGGCCTCTGACAAGACTTCTGATTGTCCTGCCCGTGAAGGGCAATATGTGAACTTCTCGACAGCAGGAATCATTTCATCTCCCTTTTTGTATTGACAAAATCAACACCAAAGATCATTAACGTTAAATCAAACTGAAAATAACATGGCTTAAAGGGAAAATGAATTGTTAGTCTCTCCTACCTTTTATAGAAGATTCAAAATTATTATTCTACTTTTAAACCAATGAATACTTATTTGGGAACAAATGATCAAAAATCAAAAAACTCCCTGAACATTTTCTTATATTTTTTTCCCCAAAAGGCACTTAAAATTTTTAAACATAATCTTCCTTGTTAGAAAAAATGTCACAGGATTCAAAAAAGAAAAAAGGCCAAAATAGACTAAATGATTTTTGACATTCTCCTAGTTCTGAATCTACAAAAATCTGTTTCCATTCTCATGGGTTTTTAAGAATAAGACTTTAAAGAATCATCTGACCTAACTCATATTTTTTATAGATCAAAAAAATTTTATATTCTCAAATATGCTGATAATTCTTATATATGAAGTGTTTTATCACATAGTCAATGTCAATAGATTGTATTTCAGAGAACTCAATTTATTTTTACTTGTGTGTTTATATGAATGAGTATAGGAGACTCAGATAAAATTGTAGAGTTGATAAAGAAATGCAAGAGTTAAATTTTTAAATAAACGTATTTTTAAAATCCTGTGGTGGTTGTTCAGTCATGTCTGACGTTTCATGATCACATTTGGGGTTTTCTTGGCAAAGATCTTGGAATGCCATTCCCTTTCCCAGTTAATATTACAGATGAAGAAACTGAGGGAAACAAAGTTGAATGCCTTTGTTCAGGATCACAGAGCTATTAAGTGTCTGAGAAGGCCACATTTGAACTCAGGGCTTCCTAACTTCAGGCCCTGTCCTCTGTGCACTGCGCCACCTAGCTGCCCTATAAAAACACTGGCTTTTCTCAATAAGGCTTTGTTTTTTTCCCAATAAGTGTTTCAAAAAGTCCATGGAAAGATGCAATAGGTATAAATGTAGAGTAGGGGGAAAATTAATTTGTAAAAAATAAGAAAAAATAGCAAAGAGAAAAAATGCTCCATAAAATTTTCATCTTTGTAGCTAAGTGTGATTAAAAAGGAACTTGTTAAGCCAGACATAACAAAAAGACCCAACTCTAATATCAAATTTCTGACAATTCTACCAATATAATCACAGAGAAAGAGCAATACCTGTATTTATAACTTTTGCACAGTCAGAATTCATAATTTCCTCCCCTCCTAAGAGAGATATTGTATTTGGCCATCAGCCATATAAAAAGTTTCTCAGCTAAATGCTTGGCAGGTAATAAGTACTTGATCTTCTGAAAATCTTTCCTCTTGTCACTGAACTTGGTTAAAGTGTTAACTAGGATCATAAAATTATACTCTTATCCGGTTCTTGATGTTCTCCCATTTTGGGGACCTTCTTCATTTAAAGTAATTTTCCCTTAAAATCTTTAGGGAAAAGTCCTTTGGAATAAATAGTATTAAAATTGCCTTACTCTTCTTAATTAAAAAAAAAACAAAAAACAAAAAAAAAAAACATTAGTTACCATTTACTTTCCAAGGACATCTAGCTGTTAGCTCAGTTTCCATTAGACTATTATAAAATAAGAAGTTAATTTCATCTGGATCCTTAGAGGTTATGAAAAAAATAAAACTGAAGATGGGAGATCAACATGTGTAAGGAAAAAAAGTTATTTTAAAAGGGATACCAAGAATTTTCTTACATTTATCACTTCAGGGAATCAAATTGGAGAATACTTATTTCTGCTAACTGAAAGTTCCTGTTAACTTTTAAAAATCATAGGCTAGACATTACAAACCCTAAAAAAAAAAAATCTACATTGAAAATAAAGTAAAAAAAAAGAAAGAAAATAAAGCCTTAAGTTCTGAATGTGAAAACCAGTTTAAAAAAAAAAAAAGAATTCCTGCAAAAATTGTGCATTTGAGGAAAATGCATTATTGCAGGAAACAGTCAAGACAATCTGGCTAAATCATTTCTCATTTGTCTTTTGAAGTATAATTTGGCAAATCGTGTATAAATGCATAAGTGAAAACTTAGCAACTGAAGACTATTCCACAAAATGTAAAAGTTAGATTAAGACAGATATACATGAGAGTCTAACTATAAAAAACAGGAAAGAATTCCAGAGCACCCTTTAAAAATGGAAGAAGTAGAAATTGTCTAAATAAATGATTTTAAATGCCACTGAAAGAGAGAGCAATTTTTTAAAAATTAATGTCAACTTTCAAAGAGGCATCATAAAATTTATTGCAGGAACAAAGATCAGGAGAGGAAAGTTTTAAGTACACGTGTTTATAAAGGGAATAATCTATCAAACCACAGGAGGTGGCAGAACTGCCACCGTTATTACTGTTAGCACAAAGGAATGCTTGGGGGAAAACAATGGCTGCCAGACTCCAAGGGAATTCCTATGAAAAAGAAAAAGATTATGAAATAAGGTATATTAACCTCCCAAATGAATGGATTTTTTCTTTTTAAACACTCCCACATTAAGCATCCCAACTTGATAAACACCAGCTAAAATGGATGGATTCACATCTGAAGTTTTGGACAAAATGCAGCACAATCAAGCACAGAGCAAAGCCAGAGAACCTCTTACCCTTCTTACTTTGAAACAGTTCAATTTGTAAATTTCTTCAAGTACTTTGGTTAGGCACAGAATGAACTGCTGCCTTTATGTTACACATCTCAATTTACACTACATTAATACGTAACTATAACTGGAATAAATGTTTGTTAAATTCTACTAATCTAGATCCCCATATCAAAAGTATATTCAGAAACAAGCCAAAGTATAACTTTTAAATAAAACCAACCCACTGAACATCCAGGCAAGCCTCTTATCTATAAAGTACTGAGCTCTTAACAGAAACAGGTACTCTATTTTAAGTCTGAAATTAAGTATCTGCAGTATCCTGGTAAACTTCTCAAATCAGTTATTATAGAGTTCAATAATTTAACAAAAATCAAAGATGACAGAAATGAGAATGTGAAATCCAGTATAATCAAATTATTTTCTGTCTAGAAAGTAAATAAGTTCTTTGAATTTCCTGCCGACCAAAAGGGCAAACTTCCAACTATCTATTCACTTAAGAAGCATTTAAATAGAATCTTATTATGGAGTTCCACAGCAAAAATATTGCACTAGCTATTCAATTCACTGTTAACATGATGATTAAAAAGCCCTTTCAAACAAAATTTCCACCCAAGCAATGTAACAGCAATGTCTGGAATTAACAGCTCTTAGTGGCTAACTTAAAAGTAGGTGTAGTGAACTGGAAAAGAGATTCAAGCAGCTGGTTCAACTCATCCAGAGGCCTCCGACTTCATGTGCACATTAAAAATACCTAATCTCTGATCTGCTCTGACTCATTCAGAATACTGGTTCCATCTCTGTTGACACCCTTAAGTACCGTTATTACTACTACAAAGATCTATTTTGAACCATCTTCCATTAGGACCGGGCAGATCGGCTCATTACCTCAGTTTCAGCCAAAACACTGAAATCAAAATTTCCTCTTCCTTGAAGTGGCTAAAATGTTTATCAGGTCAACAATTAAAAAAAAAACACATTAATTTTAATACTTTTTATTAAGCGCCTATTACATGCAAAAAAAAATGCATTCTGATCACATTTTTCTCCTTGGAATGGTTAAAAAAATTTTTCTTTTTTCAAGGACAAATATTGGATGATCCAGAAGTTTCTTTCCATAAGGTTGCTTATCAATGACTACAATAAAGGGGTTCGAGTTGTACAATCGCTTTACCCTAGAACTGTCAAGAGGAGCCCCAAAGAAAGTCTTGCAAAAAAGAAAAAAACCCACAAAACTTCTGCAGCTGTCTTCAACTAATTTGCAGAAACCTAACTCGTTCCTTTTTCGGATGGTGTCACTCGCGGGCCCGTGACAGATGCCGCTGGCCCGGTCTGGGAGGCCCCCGCAGCCTCCAGGTGGCATGGCTCCGACCCCGCCAGCCCAACTCTCCTCCGCACAGGCTCTACCTCAAAAAAAAAAAAAAAAAAAAACAACCCACCCCCACCCCCCTCCCCGAGACTCGCCCGCAGCGCTTGACTATCCTCGGAGAAGACCCTCTTCTTATTTGGGAAGCGAGGGGTCGGCCCCGCGGCGGCTCTCCCAAGCCCTTCCTTTCCAGACCTCCGGCTGCACCAGCCCCAGAGTAAGACTGGGCAAGTCCGGAGAAAAGCTGAGCGGCCCCGACACGGACACGAGAACCGGAGCAAAAAAGGGTGGGGGCGAGAAAGAGAGAGATAAGAGAAAAAGAAGAGAGAGATAAAGAGAGACTCCCAGAGATAAGAGACGTAGAGATAGTACAGACAGAAAGAAAAAGAAAGCGAGAGGAAGAGACAGACACCGAGAGATAAGACAAAGATAAGAGAAAGAGGTAGAGAGATAAGAGACATTGAGAAAAAGAAAGAGGGAGAGACAGAGACACCGAGAGATAAGAAAAGAGAAGAGACACACAGATGAGAGAGAGAGAGACAGAGACACAAGGAGAGAAGCAGAGAGAAATAGGAAAAGAGACGTACGTTAAGAAAGAGAGGAAACGAGAGGAGGAAAAAGGAAAGAGCGCAGTAGAGAACGGAAGAAAGAAGAGGAAGAGAAGAAAAAGCGGAAGGGAGAAAGGAGAGGAAGAGGGAGAAAGAAAAGAGAACGGAAGAGAGACATAAAGGAGAGGAAGAGGGAGAGAGAGGAGTGCAGGAGAAATGAAACTTCACTTGTGGTTTTAAATGGAAGCCCAGCGCCCGCGGGGCTCGGGACCAGGCGCGGGGGTCACGCGCGGCTCGCGGGACGACCGACGCGGGGCGCTCCGTAGCGGATACCTGTGGCTCGGGCACGGCCGCCGGCAGTGGGAACGGCGGGAGCGGCGGCAGCCGGGTCCTGGGTGCTGGAGCCGGGCTCGCGCCCGGAGGAGGCGGAGCAGGGGAGGTGAGCCCCGAGGGCAGGAGCGGCCGCCGCGGGCTGAGGAGGGAGCCGGGGGCCGGGGGCGGCAGCGGCTGTCGGGGGGGCCCGGAAGCGGCGAGTGCAGTGCAGGGTGCGGAGGTGCGGGCGGCCCGCGCTCGCCTCCACCGCCGAGGATCCCGCCGCCGCCGCAGCCCAGGCCGGGAGCTGAAGCCGCGCTGGCCGCCAGCACTCCTGCATAAGAACGACGACGCTTCCCCTCAGCGGCCGCGGGACAAAATAGACGGCGACGCCCCGCCCCCTCCGGCCGCCCTCATTGGCCGTCCCCCCTCGCCCTCCGCCGCTGCCATCAGCCCGTCGGGACCCGGCCGAGGCCCAGCTGCCCTTCTTCCTTCTTCTCCTTTTGCCCTCCTCTTCCTCCTCTTCCTCCTCCTCCTCTTTCTTCTCCTCCTGTTCCTCCTCCTCCTCGTGCTGTTCCTCCACCTCCTCCTCCTCCTTCTTCTCCTCCTCCTCCTCCTCCTCCTCCTCCTCCTCCTCCTCCCGCCACTCCTGTCTCCGCTCCCCGCACGCAGGCCATCGGGGGAAAGGGGCGGAGTTTCTGTGACCCGCCCCTTCACTTCTACGTAATGCCCTCCCCGCCCACCCGGCAGCGTGCAGGCGACGAGCCTTTCCAAACGTGAGGTCAAGAGCGCGTGCGCGCGTTTCCTTCCCCCTCGTGCCCGCCCTCAGGCCCGCCTCTTTTTCCGTCCCCTCGTGCCAGCTTCCTAGTCAAAGACGACCTCCTTTCCTCCTTCTCTCTGGAGTTGCTAACCCCACCCCTTAGTGGCGTCATATGACAATGGGCCTCTCTGAACCGGGATACGCACGCGCCCCACTTCTCCCCGCCCCCTCCGACCCTTTCTGAGAAAAGCAAGTTGGCACGCCCCAATTTGGAGCTCTTCCTCCGGGTCGTGGGGAAGCGGGGAGGAACGGGAGGAGGGAAGCATGCCTAAGGGGCGGGGCCTCCCGGGCGCGTGCCGGACGGACTTGTATTTCTCCTGCGACACGTGACCCTCTACTTCATTCCCCACCCCACCACCTCCCTCATGAGACCCCCTTTTCTGCAGCCACACATCGTCGCTGGGAGGGAAGGTAACAATCGGGAGGGCCGGAGCAGGGGCGGAGGGGAAGGGACAGAACAATGTGGCGCTCTTTACCCCAACCAAGAATTCGAGGTGAAGGTGAGGGTCCTAGTGGTTCCCAGATGTCTTCTATGACGTCTTAGAATTCTCCACGCACCCTTGTGGGGGGCGGGAATTGAGCGAAAGTATGTAATTCCCGTGTTTCTTTATCCGAGGTTTTTTTATATTTAACGTTAGATAGCGAGCTGCTTGAGGGCAGGGATTGTCTCTAGAGTCCCCGTGCGCTTTTAGCGCACTGCTTGGCACCTAGTGGCACTTAATAAATGTTCACTGAACGATTTTCATTCCCCACTGTAAGCTCCCTGAGGGCAGGAGCCAAGCCTTAATGTAAAATCCCGCAGATTCCGGGGGACACAGCCCTGGCTGCTGCTTGTGGACAGAAAGTGTTTATTTGTGGGAAGGGAGGAGTTCTTCGTAGCTCCAGCGTTAACTAGTAGGTGCTTAATAAGTGCTGTCTGAATGGAAGCCTTCAGATTAGGTGCCTGCTCCGCGCAGAATTGGACACGTGTGGGGAGTGACGTAAAGATGATGACTCATATTATTGCATCCAGTAAAAGGCAGCATAGATAGGACAGTGGTTGCAGAGCTGGTCTGGGAGGCAGGCAGTCCCTAAGGTAAGATGTAGAGGGTTGATTGTCTGCAGAGGGGCCAATTTACTGTCAGTTTCCTGCACCGATGAAATCTACACCTGTGAAATCCTCAAAGCAAAAGGCAGAGCCTTCTTATGACATTTGAAGCCCTCCATGGTCTGGCTCCAACTGTGGAGACATTGCCTATTCTCTCCCTGACTCACTTTGTTCCATCCCAGTTGGCTTCCTAGTTCCCTCCCTTACATGCTGTAACATCTCCTTTCTATGCTGCTCTGAACCACCTGTCCTCAAAGCCGCAGCCTGCTTTCCCTCCTCACCTCCACACCCTGAAATCCAATCAAGGCTCACCCCAAGGCCCGCACCCACTGAAGCAGGGAGGGTTCTCGGAGGTTAGAGGCCTGCAGGACCAGCCTCCCACCCAAGAGGGGCTCGAGAGGTTTGAGAAATGAGGTCTGATACTGCAACAGTCAAGGCCTAACAGGGCAGGAGTCCTGGGGGAACCGGCCTGGAGGGACTCCAAAGAAGAGGGTGGGAGTAAAGTGCAGGGGTCATGCAATAAAGTGGAGGAGGAAATAAGGGGGCGTCTTGAGTAACAAGAAAAGCTAATGTTTGCCATGGAATTTGCCTGCTTTAGGTAATTTGAACCCTACACCACCCCTGGAAGATAAATTATATTATTGTCATTTTACAGATGAGGAAACTGAGTCTAAAGGAAAAGTGAAGTGATTTGCTCAGATTAGTGCTCTAAGTTAGTGTCATGACACTGAAGATCCAGGCCTGAGAGTTGGGAGAAATGGCTGTGCCGTGGGCGAAAAGAGGGCATGTGGGAATGGTGCAGAGAAAGATGGGGTAGGATCATGTGTGGTCTTGTGGGGTGTGGCTGCTACACTACAAACACTTTCGGGAAATCAGAGAGGGCTGGGAGGAGCCCTTTCTCCAAGAAACTGGGAAGGGAATTGTTGCAGAAGAAGGAATTGGGAATGCCAAGTGAGGGAAAGAGTATTAGATTGTCAATTCCTAATGCCTGGTATTATGGCAGTATAACCTACAGACCTTTGCTCAAACTCATGGGTTCTTTATCAATTCATAATTGAAGGAAATGCTCTAATTTTCCGTTGGAGATTTAGAAAAATAAAAAGTCAAATTTTACCGTGCAATTAATAGATTCTCTCAAAATCTAACCATGTCCTTCCAGAGGGACTTGGGTTAAGAACCCTATCCTACATTGTCCCTCCAAAGTCCCCCTAACCAATTCATGGCACAGGTAGCACCTAATATTCATCTCAGAATTGGAAAAAAATCTCAGTAATCCTCTACTGCCTTCACTCTCACTTCGCACAAATACCATTTATTTATATCGCCTACACTATGCAGTGTTGCTCACTGTCCCATTTGTTCGTCTTCCCTTGAACCTTGCTCATGCTGCCTGTCTCCTGTGCTTAGAAGGAAATCTCCATCCGAGTCTCCACTAGTTAAGACTGTTCTTTGCTTGCAAGACCAAATCCTACTTCCTCCATAAAGTTACCTTTCCCCTTCCACCCACCCCTCTTTCCCATCCTCTCCAGCTGGAAGAATCTATTTTTATTATATTTTTAAAAATTGCTAGAATCATGTCTGATTTTGTGTCTGGCCACAGTGACAAGTACAGAGACTGGTCCATAACTTTAATACTCTTAAACTTTTGATTTCTCTTTCCATGTGTTCCTTCCCTTATTACCAATCCTACCCCATCTTTCTCTGCACCGTTCCCACATGCCCTTCGTTCTTTAGAATGCAGTTTCATATTTTTGTGGACACGAAGTTCATTATCCCCTTTTGGGAGATGAGCCTCTGCATTTAGTCAGGCTGGCCCCCAAAAGATAAACCCAGAAGCCATCCTGGGGGCATTTAGATAGAAGGTGCTTTAAACAGAATTTAATTCCATCTATAGGAAGTGATTCCTAAGAGGGCCTCTGAGGTACCTTGCAATTTTATATTTTGTTTTTTTGCTTTCTTTGGGTGTTCCTTTCTTAATATTTGCCGATTTTCTTTTGCTTTCTTTTTTTTTCATTCAAACTTTTAGGAAGCCTGATTGTTTAAACAAATTTTGAAATGTCTTTATAGTCTTATCTTTTCTTTTCTCCAGGTCATATGATGGCAAAAATGAGTTGCTTTAAGTATGTTTTGAGTCCAGCCCATCGACCTGAATCTTTTTTCTTTTTAATTTTTATCCTAAATGTAGTAGCTCACAATATAAAAAATCCAAATGAAAAAGATCATTCAAACCCATAAATTCTACATTCATAATTTTCTTTTATAAAAACTGTATGTTAACTAACAAAAGTATCTTAGTTCTGTTATCCTTATCTAATATCTTTCATATATGTGTAATTGGAGTGCAATGTTGTTGCTATTATTTTTACAGTCATAGGAAATATATATATATATATAATGTAGGATCTTCATGTCTTCTCATTTCTTTATATTTTCAAATATTGCTTGTTATTTCTTATGGTATAAAAGGCATTTAAACTAAAGGGGATGGAGAAAGGAAAAAACAGATTATGTACATGGCATCCCAAAGAGTTCAGTATAGTTTGAAATTTTAAGCTGTAAGGTTTGAGATTCTAGATCATTAAAGAGATAGTTGGTGAATCTGTAGAAAGGAAAATGATAATTACAAAGAGCCAGCATAGCTTTGTCAAAAGCAGGTCAAGACTGACTAAAATTTTTTAAAAGAATTCCCAAACTGATACTTGAAGGGGATAATGAAGATATAGTTTACCTGGATTTTAGCAGAATTTTTGATAAAATATTTCATACTGCTTTATGGGAAAAGTAGAATTGATGATGATCTAATTTAATAGATTCAGAGCAGACTGTTTGGCCAGACTCATAGTGTAATAGTTAATGATTCAGTAACAACATAGAATGATGGGTCCTGTGGAGTATCTCAGGGATCCATGCTTATCCCTGTTCAGTTTAACATTTTTTATCAATGAGATGGGTAAAGTTATAATAGCATGCTTATCAGCTATGCAGAGGACGCACAACTGGGTGAGATAGTTAATGAGGAAAGCCAGAGACCAGATCCAAAAGAATCTTGATAGGTTTAAACATTAGACAAGTCTAATAAGTTGAAATGTATATATATGAACTCTCATACTTGGCTTCAGAAGGTCAACTTCACAAACATGAGATAACTGAGATAGGGTTAGATATCAACTTATCTGAAAAAGATCTGGAGGTTTTAGTGGACTGTAATTCCGTATGAGTCAGCAATGTAATAAGATAGCTAAAAAAAGCTAGGGAAATCTTGGGCTGCATTAAGAGAGTCACAACTTCCAGGAATAGGGAGGTTATGATAGTCCCATTATACTTTGCCCTCATCTGACCTGAAGTATTACGTTCAGCTGAGATCTGGCACAGCAGATGATGATCTGGACAGTGTCCAGAGGAGGGCAACCAATGGAGGACCTTGAGTCTCCGTCATGTGGGGAAAGTTGGAAGAGATGGGTATGTTTAGTCTGGAGAAGACTTATAGGGAACATGATAGTTGCCTTCAAATAGTTCAAGATCTAACATAGAGGAATTAAAGTTGCTTTTTGGCCCAGAAGGCAGAATCAGGAAGTTGTAAAGAGGCCAACTGAGTCTTGATGATAGGAAAAAAACTGCCAAATAGTTACAGCTGTCCCAAAGTGGAATGGGCTGATTTAGGAGATGGGATATTGTTTGTCCTTGAAGAAGCTGGATGGTCACTTGTTAGCTATGTCACTGACAGAATATAAGGCCTTTCAGAATCAAGATTGTTTGTTTTGGGTTTTTTTGTCTTTGTATTTCATGTGCCTAGCATAATGCCTAACATACATTCAAAACTTCATAAATGTTGTTGATTCAATGATTATTATAGTGAATGGACTATGTGGCGTCTGAGGTCCCTGCCAAGTCTAATTTCCTAATCACATTCTATTAGGTTCCACTTACACAAATTGTTTAGCCACTGTTTAATCATTAGATACATGAGTTGTGTATAGTTTGGTATTTTTTGTGATTTCATGTAAAGTTTTTAAACAGATAAGCCTTTTTATGCTTCTTTTAATAACATCTTTAGTAGTTTAGTCCTAGTCCATTGAGATCAGTGGAATAAAATAGCCTATTGTTATGTTGCTTTATCTAGATTCTTTTCTCCTATAAAATCTTCCCAAAAGATCATATGTTGATTCCTACTTTCAAGTTACAACCTACATTTTTGCATTCTTCTTCCTTTTTTCCCAAAATTTTCTTCATTCCAATAAATCTGGAAAAATCTTTTGGAAAATTATTACTTCTTAATTTTTCTTTTAAGAAAAAGGAGACTTTAATATGATTCTACAAATCCAAACCAATGATTCAATTTCCTGTAACATAATAATTTCAAATAATTTCCCAAAAAGTACCATTATGCCCTGTTTTGAAAAGGAATAAAATATTCCACAAAATATTCCATATTAAGCATTTGTTACATACAGTATATTGCACTTGTAATATTCTTTTCTAAAATGTAATGGTCTCTTCTTGGGGTTTTCTTGGGGTCTCTGGAGGCAACCTTTGTTTCAGTTCAGTAATCACCACGAGTGCAGCCAAGGGTTAAAATCCAAATCCTTTATTGTCTCTTCCAGTCTTGTCTCCTTTCCTGGGCCTGGTTAGCTTTCTTAGAGGCCTATCTCTCTATTTGGTTCCGTGAGCTTGAGCTCCTGCCATCAGTCCTTTGTCTTCTCTACTTTTGCCAGCTTCTTGAGGTCCTCCTGAATGTGTCTTGGTTTCTGTGGGGAGGCAGGATCACTGCCACCACTTTTCTGGTCTTCCCTAGTTCTGATTCTGGCTGAGCTTGTCCGAGCTTATGTGATCTCTTATCAAAGGTGTGAATCTTATAGAACTATAGTAAGTACTAAGTACATGTACTGAACTAGAGAATTGTTAAGCACCATGCTAAATAATCATTATCTCTATCAGTTCCACTGACTTAGCATCTTGTTTCAAGTTCTGGCCCATAACTATTTTGAGAAATCCACAGAAATTAAATGATATCTCTGCTCTCATGAAATCTATTTACAATTATATAACTCACACATACAGTATGACCCAACAATTATCAAGCTATTAAGCTTTTGGGACACCCTGTATTATAATTTGACTTTACAAAATGTATTCTTGACAACTCTTTTGATAGATACAAGAATTATCCCCATTTTGGAGGTTGTAGGAGCTCAAAAGGGTTAAAGGACTTGTCTTCAACTATACAGCCAGTAAGTGGAGGATCTAGAGCTATAACATACATGATCAGTAAGGATGTAAAGCCCAAACAATAGTCTATACCAGTTATGGAGGATCCACTCAAAACTTCCCGGAATTGGTGGCATTTGAGTTAGTTTTTAAAGAGAGATAGAATTTCAACAAAGCAAGTATAGAGAGCACCATGGGCAAAGGAAACAAATGTGAGCTAGAGCAGTGAGGTGGGAAAGTAAGGTGTGTATGTCATGGGTGTATTCCAGTTTAGTTAAAACATCAAGCACATGAAGTATGATGTAAGGCTGAAAAAAATAGGGTAACTGGTAGCAAGTCATTAGAAACAAAGTAGATGCATCACTTGGAGAATGGCTAAATGAACTGTGTGATATAAAAGTAATGCACTGATACTGCATGGGGAGAAATGATGACTGAAGAAGATAGAGAAGCCTGAACTGATGCAAAGTCAAGTTAGCAGAACCAGAAGAGGAAGACTTCTGTAATGGAAATGGGAAGAATGATGACCAAACAGTAAATAAGCCCTATGTACTTAAAATTACCAATCCTGGTTCTGAAAAAGAGAATGACAATACACCTTTCTCTTTATGGAAGTGAGAGACAGTGAGGGTGGAATCCTGCATATCCCTTCAGATAAGCTGATTTTGCTGAATGTTTTTCTCTTTTATTTACATTGGTGTAAGGGCTAGCTCTTTGGGTGATTTATATTGGAAAGGAAAGATTTATATTGGAAAAAGGGCAGCTAGATGATGCAGTGGCTAGAGCACTAGTCCTGAAGTCAGAAGGACCTGCGTTCAAATTTGGACTCCACACTTAACACTTCCTAGCTGTGTGACTCTGGGCAAGTCACTTAACCCCAATTGCCTCAGGGGGGGAAAAAATGATGTCTATTGGAAAATAAAGATGATATAAAAACAAAAGATGTCAACAGGTTACTTCTAACAGAGATTTTTATTTTTCAAACTTTTCAAATTCTTTTCAGATTCTTGAACTAGTAGCTCATATTCACTAGCTCTTTCAATTTTTGTGCTTATTTTCATCTCCAGAAGGTTTTCAAGAGCCACCATCTTCACCATGCAGTTCCATCAGTTTTCTCAATTGAATTTTTTGAGAATCTTTTTTGAACAAATATGTCTTAGAGGTGTTAGATATACCAGGAAGCATTATCTTTGACTTATTCAGTGCTTTCTGGAATCAGTTTATTGACAGATTCTTTGAAGTCATTTGTGGTACCTCCTGGATCATCATCATTTTGTGAATTTGATAGATTTGTTAGTGTTGGGCAAAAGAATTCTCAGAGATCTAGTTGTTAATGCTCTTTGGTAAAGACAACCCAGAATGGATAAAGCAAGCAGGGCTTGGTGGTTTTGATATCAACATGAAGTTTAATAGTTTAATCCTATTCTGTTCTTTTTTGATCATGGAACACATCTTAGTATTAGTAATGTCCATTCTATGGGAATTAGTTAAATAGTTTCTACCCTAAACATCTTTAGTAATCAACTGCATTTTTAAAAAGCAACCTCATCATTCAGATCAGCAACAGCAAGGTTCACTTCAGAAATATAACCTAGAGACTATTAGAGACAGTTTTTTCCCTGTAATTCTTGTGACCACCATCTTAACAACATTGCATATTATGAGCAACCTTCCCAAATGGATCCACCACTTTCTCTTGGGCTCTTTTTTTTTTAAACAATCTTTAATCAGCTATTGATTCTTGCCAACCACCATAATCTTCCTCAGAAATACAAAAGCAATAGGAAAAAAAATTGAAGAGAAAAATAAAGCAACACCAAGTGACAGAAGTCCTCAATTGTCAGAGTGAGGAGTTCAAATTTTATTCAGCAGTTCATGGGGAGGCATCGAGTGATTTTGAGGAGAAGAAATGCATAAGAAATCATTCACTATATAAAGAGGAAGAGAAGGAAGAATGGAAGTGGGAAGGATGAATGCAGTTAGCATTCTTTCTGACATGTACAACCTAGCCATTACTTGGCCTGGGTGGTTGAACAAGTAGCTATTTGCAAAACCACTTAATAAATCAGCTTTCAGCTCTCACCCAAAAGGTTTCTGACCACATTTGCACCTGCAGTCACAGTGCTGCTAATGAAGATGCAAAATCTCTCTATATATCATCATATTTTCAGCATTTGGAATCCCAAACAAACCTCCTACTTCAAAAAAATAAAGATGCTTAAGAAACTCTGAGAGGTGAAGAACCTAAAACCTAAGAAAAGGGTACAGTTTATTCTAGGTTAAAAATATATATAATATATATATATATATATATATAGGGGCCAGGTGCAGACAGGATGAGGAAAATGGTGGGAGGAGGGGCAGAGATGTTCAGGTTCCTTAGGGACAGAGGAAAGCCAACATGGAAAAGGTTTTGATTTCTACAACAGTGACAGAAAAACACACATCTAATCTGCATCTGGCAGTCATTTAATCCTCCTCAAACAATTATTTTTACCTACCCTCACAAAATCCATGTGAATCTATACTCAAGTTACCGTTCTTGAGACTTGAACCTCTTCTACTTCTCCAAATGACAGCAAGTTGCCTTTAGCCTCTTTTCCTAATTTCTAGGTATTTTTTTTTTGTTTCCATGCTTTTACTGGACACCAAAGTCATAAATTTTATTCTGCCATTGCTTCTTTTTTTTATTATTAATTTTATAATTATAACATTTTTTGACAGTACATATGCATAGGTAATTTTTTACAACATTATCCCTTGTACTCCTTTCTTTTCCGAATTTTTCCCATCCTTCCCTCTATCTCCTCCCCTAGATGGCAGGCATTCTCATACATATTAAATATGTTAAGTATGTCCTAGGTACAATATATATGTGCAGAACCGAATTTTGTTGTTGTTGTTGCCAAGGAAGAATTGTATTCGGAAGGTAAAATAACCTGGGAAGAAAAACAAAAAATGTTAACAGTTTACACTCATTCCCCAGTGTTCCTTCTCTGGATGTAGCTGATTCTGTCCATCATTGATCAACTGGAATTGGATTAGCTTTTCTCTGTGTTGAAGATATCCACTTCCATCAGAATACATCCTCATACAGTATCATTGTTGAAGTGTATAATGATCTCCTGGTCCTGCTCGTTTCACTCAGCATCAGTTGATGTAAGTCTCCAAGCCTCTCTGTATTCCTCCTGCTGGTCATTTCTTACAGAGCAATAATATTCCATAACCTTCATATACCATAATTTACCCAACCATTCTCCAATTGATGGATATCTGTTCATTTTCCAGTTTCTAGCCACTATGAAAAGGGCTGCCACAAACATTTTGGCACATACAGGTCCCTTTCTCTTCTTTAGTATTTCCTTGGGATATAAGCCCAGTAGTAGCACTGCTGGGTCAAAGGGTATGCACAGTTTGATAACTTTTTGGGCATAGTTCCAGATTGCTCTCCAGAATGGTTGGATTCTTTCACAACTCCACCAACAATGTATCAGTGTCCCAGTTTTCCCACATCCCCTCCAACATTCATCATTATTTGTTCCTGTCATCTTAGCCAATCTGACAGGTGTGTAGTGGTATCTCAGAGTTGTCTTAATTTGCATTTCTCTGATCAGTAGTGATTTGGAACACTCTTTCATATGAGTGGAAATAGTTTCAATTTCATCATCTAAATATTGTCTGTTCATATCATTTGACCATTTATCAATTGGAGAATCTGCCATTGCTTCTTACACTGAAAGTGACTGATCCTTTGAGCAGCCCACCATACTTTCCTTCTGTAGAGGAACTTGGTGGCCTCTTTACTGCATTTCTGCCTGTTGTTCTTAATCCTTGACAGACTTGGCCCCCCACTTCATGGTTGCCAAGTTCATCTTTTGTGAGGATTTTATCAAAGACCTTTGGGAAGCTTGCTTAAAGGATATCTACCTGTCTCCTTATGCCACTTTCAGTTAATACTTTTAAAGAAGTCAGTGGATTGGAGGCATGTTGTTCCCTTCTTTAAGAAACAAATGACCTTTCATTTAGTTTGAACTTCTCACTTATTTAGGAACATTAAAATCATCACTAGTAACTTGATATTTGTTGAAAATTGACATTTGATTTCACTTTTCACAACTAGCATTTATCCCTTTGGGAGCTGTTCTGTGAAAGGTCTGTTGCCAAACAATTGATGTTAATTGAAGTCCCCTTTTAAGAATTTAAAGAGAAATTAGAGTCATGTGTCTCTGAGCACATCTGAAGTAACTCCCTTGGTTATATTAGGGCCACTGGGGGTATTAAATCTCATTACTTTACAACTTTATATATGTCTTAATTTCATGATAGAATGGAAAAAGAACTGCTATTATATCCCAGAGCCTACTGCTGAGAAGTCCTTCTCTAGAGATGACTGAGCACAGTTACTGAGGATCAGATGTATAGCTCTATGTCAAATATATGTGTGTGTGTATTGTGTGTGCACATATATATGTAAATGTATAATTACATTCTATATATACAAATATAATATACCACATATTATATATAATATATATTAGCACATGGATCCCTTTTTTGAAGGCAGTTTTAGAATAGGCTTTAGAATAGTTTAAACCTACATACTGCAAATCTACAGGGAACACAAAAATGCCACAGGAACGTTTTTACCACCTCTTCTAAAGAACTAGCAATCAGGACCACACAGATTAAACATGGGTAGATTCGGAGGAATGGTAAAGGCTTACCAGACAACAGCCAGGCTCGGATGTGCTCCCTGTGTCCCGACCTCACCATTCCCTCCTCCACTTCCTGTGCTTAGTGAATATTGCCAAAGGTTAGCTGGCATGGTCTTCACACCGGCACTAATTGCAGTGTGGATCTTGTACTATTTTGTTTCTCACATCTTGGTGGGAGCAACGTTGCCCTCTTTAGTGGATGGGCCAAGCTGTGTGCCTCTGGGTCTGAACACACTTATAACAACTAAGCTGGGGGAATCCCACCTCTGGCCTGCCATCATCATCATCTCTTCCACTCCCTCTATGACTTTGGGCAAGTCCCTTCCAAATAAGTTAGAGACTTAATAAATGCCTCTTTTTTTTAATTGAAGCTTTTTGTTTTCAAGACACATGCAAGGATAATAAATGCTTCATTTTTTGTTGAAGCTTTTTATTTTCAAAACATATTCTAGGATAATTTTTTCCCATTGACTTTTATAAAACCTTTGGTTCCCCCTTTCACCCACGTCCTACCTAGATAATAAGTAATCCAATATATGTTAAACATGGTAAAAATATTAAATAAATGCTTCGTGAGCTAAATTAAATCTTTCCACCTCTGACATTTCATGTTACTCTGAGATCCCTTCTAGACCTGACTTTTTTTTTTTTTTTCTGAGACAATTGGGGTTAAGTGACTTGCCCAGGGTCACACACAGCCAGGAAATATTAAGTGTCTGAGGGCAGATTTGAACCCAGGCCCTCCTGACTTCAGGGCTGGTGCTCTATCCACTGTGCCACCTAAATACCCCTAGACCTGACATTTTTTGCTCAATGTTCCAAAGTCCCTTCTAGTTTGAACATTTTATGTTTTTTTCCTACTTCCATGTTCCCATCCTGAAACAAGTATTCACTGCTCTATAATTCAGATAATGTTTCCCATATGCTTCCCACTATGTTACCAAGAGGCTGTCTCTTGTTTCCCTGGCTCCTCTGGCTTCCCCCCACTAATTTGGGAATGCTACTCCTACTGGCAGGGCCTCAGCTCCCATGGTGCTAAACAAGAGTGAGAGATTGAAGTGGAAAGAAGCAATATCCTCCACTTACACTCCAAAATGCAGGACTCCTGGTCCTACTTCTGTCACAGAAGCACAGGGAGGAACCACCAAAAGGGTGACCAGTTGTTTACTACTCGGGCTGTTATCCTCAAAGATCCCTAGAATTCCTACCAATCTGGTACAAGCCTGGGGTACAGTATGATCCCAGGCAGGACATCCTGGAAAAGAAGAGATTGGGGAAGCTGATAGCTATCATCAGTATATGAAAGGCTGCCCTGGGGAAGAAAGATAAAACTTATTATGCTTGACCTCAGAGGACAGCACTTAGGAGCAAGGGGGTTGATGGAGTTGGGCCCAGATAGGTTTCAGTTCAACTTAAGGAAAAACTTGCTAAAAATTACAGCTGTCCAAAATTAATGGAGTAATATATTTCCCAGCATTGAAGGCTTTCTGATAGATATTGGTTGTACAGTTGTGAGAGATGTTGAAGAGAGAGATTTTTGCTCAGTTATAGGTGAACTCGGTGATCTATTAGGTGCCTTACAACTCAAGCATCTGTGATCCAGGGCTCTGGCTCAATCAAGTTTGGTTGAATCCCCAGAATAGCACTGTCCTCAATTAGACCCCCGTCTCTACAGCCTATCTGATCTTTCCTGTGTCCTTCAGACTGGAAATCCCCAAAGGCAAGCCATATTTCCTAGACTTATCCCAGGGGGATTCCCAGAGCACTAGAACAAATCAGTACTAGCCTCTAAAGGAGTCACAGATTTGGGAAGGAGGTTTGTCTTGCTATTGTCTCTTAGCATCTGCCTTTTTTAACAAGTACATGGAAGAGATGAATGATTTGGTATCTCTGAGCCCTTCAAATTTGATTACATTTAAATACATATGGAGTGCATCCAATTTAAAAATGGATTCTAAAGAATTGCATATGACTAACATATATTGGATCATTTACCTTCTAAGGGAGGAAAAAAATTTGTAAAGGGTCAATGTTGAAATGTCCCTGTGTATATATTTTGAAAATAAAAAGCTTTAATTTAAAAAAAAATTAAAAATGGATTCTAAGCCTAGCATATGCATCTGCTAGTTCACCCCCTTTAAAATTTTAAAATAGCACCCATCATTTTTAACCACAAGGTAGCAAGAAACAAGACAGTGAGCTATACCTTTGAATTTAAGTTCCTTCCCAAGAGGCATAAGAGCAGAAGCTCTTATGAAGGGAACCATGTCCTAATCCTTCATCTCTATGCATGTTAACATAGTTTTCCTTAATCCTCAAGATTTAATTGACACAGAGGATAAAAGACTCTGGCTGTCATTTCCTGCCCACTTGAGTACAACACAGCCATGAGAAATACAGACATGGAGGGCTGTTTATCTGGGTGACCACAGTGGGCACTTCAGAGGCAGAGGGTCTCCATTCAGCTGACTTATCTCAGGCTATCCTCCATGTCTATCAGTCTTGCTGTTTAAGTAAGAATGACTTATGAGAATTTTATTTCATTCCAAGATCCAGCATGAACTACCAGAACTGAACCTGGTCAAGTCTAGCCCAGAAATACCACTACCCCAGAAGTCACAGGGCCATGGAGTTCCTGGAGGGCTACAACAAATGTTCGTCAAACTACTATGGGAGAAGGGTTATTATCTCTCATCTTGCTTCTCCTTTCTGTAGACCCTGGAGGTAAAGGGGAACAAGAATGACTCCCAGCCAAGTGCCTCTCCTTTGAGCCATAAGTCCATCTCTTCCTTACCCATCCTCAAAAGTATGAAGGTAGGGAGGGACACCTCACTGCTTCAAAGGAGGTCATTATTAGGCCTCTTCAGAAAGATTAACTCAGTTCAGCAAAGATTCCCTCACTACCCACTCACCTTCCATTCCCTGGCAGTCTGGTTCTTGTCATCAGCACCCTGGGGAAAATACTGTCTCAAAGGTCAGAGGGAGCCAGTAACTTCCATGGTCATCAGGTTACTAATTTGTAAAATGAGGGTGTCATACAAATTTATCCCTGAGGGGCCTCCCAGCTCTAATAGTTTATGGTTTCATAACTTCTTAATGGCCAAATCTCCAAATCAAATGACCTTTTCTCAGTCCTTATTCTCCTTGACCTCTCCTATTATTTCACAACACTACCCACTCTTTCCTTAAATTCTGCAAATGGAACCTGCCCTGGCTCTTCCCCTAATTAGATCCACTCCTTTGTCACCTTCATTAACTTCTCTCCCTCTATTCACTTCCCTAGCATAGGTGGTCCCCAAAACTTTCTCCTCATCTCTAATCTATTACTTTCTTCCTTGATAATTTCTCCTATTTCCCTAACTCCAATTGTTAAATCTGTGAGAATCACTCTCAAATTAACACATAAAGTATTTTGGGAACCATAAGATAATACTACATAAATATTATTCTCAAATCTATATAACCTCATCCTCTCATTTAAACTGAACTCTGGAGCAATATGATTTCTCTCTGGAAGCATATTGCCCGCCAAGACATCTTGGTGTCCTTTTCTAACCAATAAAGCATTTCTTGTCACAAAAAAACCCCAAAAAAACCAAACCAAAACAAAAAAACAAGTGAACTCTCCTTTCCAAATGCCCACTGAATGTCTTCTCTTAGGTGTCAAGAAAGCCATTAGAAATTCAATATGTCTAAAACCAGCTTCATCAGCCTTTCATCAAACTGGCTTTTCCCCTTTCCTCCACTCTGACTTAATGGTAGTAAAAGAGATCCTATTGCTGAATATGGGTTGGACAGGATGGCCTCAGGGGTTCCTCCAATTCTGAAATTCTGTGATGGCTTTGTAAAGAAATGGCCTAAGAGAGAATTTCACCTTCCTTATTTTCTTTGAGTCTAGACTTCTGTCACAGCTACCCCTAGTTTCTGCCTTGGCCCCTAGAGAGGACCCAAGACTTTTACCGGCCTAAGCAAAGGACCAAAATGAACAAAATCAAATCAACTCCTCCCCCCCAACAACAGCAACCCTTCTTTCTTTAAATGAACCAAGACACAGCAGGGTTAAAAGTAAATCTATATGAGATTATCAAGGCGTGATAGAGTATTGGGAATAGAAAGGCCTACTCAATCACTGCTTCTGCCCATTTTTTCCTGGATGCCTTGACAAGTCTTTTAGTTTCTCTGACCTTTATCTTCTTCATCTGTATAAAAGGATGAATATTTTAATTATTTTCCTCAAAGAGTGTTTGTGAGAAAAAACCTTGTTAAATTTTAAAGAGTGATAGAAATGGGAGGTGGTAATAGTTTTATTCAGTCTGGCATTTCAGAAACTTGCTTTTGTGTGGGCAAATCAAATTTTCAGAGCCTCTGTTTCCTCTTCTGTACAGAGGGGATGATAATGTTTGCACTCCCTGCTTACCAGATTGGAGAAGCATAACTATCACCCCTGACTCGTTGTCTCAAGCCAGGCTGATGAGGATTCTGCATCAGCCCCCTAAAATGCTGCAGTGTTTCTTCTCTCCTACTATTATTAGGGAGCCAGTAACTAGCAGTCCATTTCCTATTACTTTAATATCACTTAGCTTCACAAAAGGATATTTACTTTGGATATTATAGCAAGAACAAATATACAGGCATTTCCCCCAGTCACATAGCATAGGTCCTACCAAATCCATGTCCAGTTCCAACACAAATGTCAGTGGGTGCTCCTGCTGGGCTGGGTCCTAAAGGTGACCACTAAAGATTGAGTCTTGTTCACTCGGGCCATTGATGCTGCATTGGATGCAAAATACAACATGGATGGTGATTCCTAGATTACTATGACTTGTTCTTCCAACATTTGCAATTGCCAAGGCCG
Organism: Sminthopsis crassicaudata; assembly: GCF_048593235.1. Classification (NCBI taxonomy): domain Eukaryota; kingdom Metazoa; phylum Chordata; class Mammalia; order Dasyuromorphia; family Dasyuridae; genus Sminthopsis; species Sminthopsis crassicaudata. Next base: position 190,269,387 of record NC_133622.1, on the reverse strand, counting down.
GAGATTCCATTCCCTGTACCCCTTACTGTAAAAATACAAAGTCACTAGCCAAGAATCAAGGACCCATACAACCTCTGGAAGGCCTTCCCCCCTTACCATGTGGTCTGTACCATGAGCAAAAAGAGTCATTGAGTGAAGGTGGAGGGAAGCAAAACTGATCCACCTTTTTTAAGTAAATGTTTTTGTTTTGTTTTTTGGAAGGCAACTAGGTAAGTGACTTGTCCAGGGTCACACAGCCAGGAAATATTGAGTGTCTGAGACTAGATTTGAACTCAGGTCCTCCTGACTTCAGGGCTGGTGCTCTATCTACTACAGCATCTAGCTGCTCCCAGTTGATCTTTTTGAATGCTTCTGAAGTATTCCAAGAGACTCTCTTTCCCAGTGTTATGGAATGGCTGCCCATATTCCTGGATCTCCCAAAGGCACTTCGTTCATAAGATCTCACGATTCCATAAAGCTAAGTCCTCAGCATCCCTTTTTGGGTGAGGTACACCCACCAAATTAGTGTGGTCTACACATGTGCCAGATTCCCATTTCATGAGGAAAGAATCATGCATACTTTAAAGCCCTATATAAATATAATTGTTATCATATGGTTGTACCCCTAAAAAGGGCACACAGTGATTGTGATAGGTCAGAGTATACATTGAAAGAGTTAGGAAAAGGTAAAAAATTACTTGGGCCCTGCAGATAGGGGCTGGATCAGCAGAGATGACCAGGGAAGGGCAATCCGAGAAGGGAGAGCAGCATGACAGGAATGTGAGGGACCGCCAAGAGATATGTCCCCGAAGGCTCTGTTTTACACAAGTGGAAGCCAGGGGGTTCCCAAGGTAGTTGAAGTGCTGGAAGGTTGTCTATAGAATTCAGGTGGATTTCCCTGCTCACTAAGGCATTCCCTCATGATTATAGGATAGTAGGCTAAGACCTAATGTTAGATAATTCCTCATGGACCTGTTCTTCTTGTCGAGCCTTGTTCCTGCTCAAATATCACCTTCGAAACACTTTAGTACCACAGTAGGAGGTGCCAAGTAAAGAAATAAGAGAGAGCTGGCCCTCCTGGCAGCATCCCGTACCTAAAAATCAGGCTGGATCCCCATAACACCGTGGTCCGTGGGGGAGGACTCCCAAAGAGAGATTCAACATAGACCTGGAGGGGGGGGTCAGAGCTGTAAAGAGCATTTCTTTTCCCTCATCCCCAGTGTGTGGCAAGAACTGGTCCAGCAATCCTTATTGGGGGTTTGCCCGTGGGAACAGTGCAAATTTCTCACCAACTGTCCGGCAGGAGACAGATCAGATTCCAAGTACACCCACAACATGTTCAAGTGGTCAGCATCAGTTCACCCAACTGTGTTCCTTCAGTAAGTGCCATCTGCTTCCAGTGAGGCAGTGGTCTGGGAAATGTAAGCAAAAGGCCCTTTTAAATAAAAAGGATCCATAAAGTCAATGTGGAGGCCTGGAAGCTTCATTGAACAAAAGAAGCTTCTTTGAACAAAAAAGCCATGGAAGAAGTAAAGAGCAATAATGAGCTAGAGTGACACTGGAGGGATGTTTTGTTTCTTGAGAGTTATGATAAAGATATTTTACAGTAACATTTAAAGGAAATTCTTGGTAACCACAGCTATTGAACTTTATAATGCAGTATATTACGAGTACTGAATTAAAATGAATTTTTAAAATCATACTTTCCAAGCCAACCATATTTCCACACTTTATTTACTGTATTTACAGAAAGTTCAATAGAGGTATTGTGCCCTTCCTGCAGCAGGATGGTTTGTTTTAATTGTAAATATTCTATGTATTTTGCTTAGCTGTAAAGGAAGAGAGAAAAACATCAAATACTATCTGAGGCCAGCTTGGGTCAGACTAATGCCCCTGATTAGTCTGAGTAATGGAACATGATGGGGATGGATGGGACTCAGCAAAAGGCATGGGGAGAGGAGGAGGACATGAGCTTTTATGGTTCAGACACCATCTACGGTTTCAGTTCTCTTTGGACAAGTTACAGCTCTGCCAGTTTCCTGAGTCTTTTCAAGGCCATTGTCTTTCAGTCAGATTCAACAAACATTTATTAAGCATCTCTCCAAGATGTCTGGTGAGGGGGAGGCCTTTGAACAGCTCTGCCCCACTTAAATCCAAGTCCCTCACAAGACAAGACTTCTTTCCAGTGATGTCATTGGTCTTCAGAAATGAAGGAGGAACAACTGGGTGCAAGGCTCCTGGCTGAGGATGGTCCCTGCCCACAAGTAGGTATGCTCTGGCTCCATTCCCTCAGGCCAGATTGCTACATGACCTCCTCAGGGTACCCTACACACTCAGAGGAGGTCAGAGGCTCCTCTCTGTTCATTATTAGCAGGATGCTCTCCTTGCTAAGGGGCCAGTAACTCCATTTCACATCCATTTGCCTTTAAAAATAGGGATCTGGGTGAGCTTGGAGTTCATTTCTCGAGTTCAAATCTAAACTCAAACACTAGCTATATGACTTTGGGCAAAGTAATTTGATCCTCGGTTTCTTCCTCTGGAAAATGAAATAACAAATCATTCCAGTATCTTTTCCCAAAAAAGCCCAAATAAAGAGCCAAAAAGGACTGAAAATGACTGAACAACAGAAGCCTCCGTGAAAGAATATTTGCTTCAAAGACAAAAGCAAACCTACATACATTACCCCAGCACATCTGCAGCTCTTTTCCCCCATACCACCTTAATCAGAATAAGATGAGGTGCTTAATTTAGCTCAGCTCCTACACAGCCTTGGTCTGACTAACATTCATGTAGAAAGCCTCACTGCTTGATGACCTCTTGTCCAGGTTTCAGAAAGGAACTGACTTTCCCTGGGGTTATTGATGCTTTGCTGCTTAACTCAGCCAGGCCTCAGACTCAGAAATTCCTGTGGCTCTCTCCCAATCTTTTGAAACTCCCAAGGTGGACGAGTCTTCTCCATTGACCAAAGCCGCCGAAAGCCAAGGAAGCAGAGGGGAGCTAAAGATGACAGACGGTTGAATGTCTCTGCAACTAATCAAAAACTCTGCGACCCACAGTCAGCCAAGTAGAACCAGGTCCAGAATATCCATATATGCTCCACAGTCCCTCCAAGGCCCTTCCCTGACATGGTGCCATAATAATCCCAGGGTCACTGGGGGAGAGTCCTGTCCCAGATATTTTGCAGGAAACAACTCAGTGAAGACATTGTTAAAAATATTACAGGAAAACACAGTGAGGACTTGAGCTAAGTGACAGTCATGTGAAGAAAAGGATCCGTTTTAAGAGATTGAAGAAACAATTGATCAGACTTTGTTATGGAGGTGAAAGAAAGAGAATGAAAAGATACTGGAATAGTTTGCCTTTCCTTCTCCAGGTCATTTTCCAGATGAGGAAATTGAGGCAAGCAGGGTTAAGTGACTTGCATTTTCACACCACCACTTAGCTGCCCCATCCAAAGAGTTACCAAATCTCATTGATTCTGCCTCCATGACATCTATTACATCTATCAGATTACTCACAGAATCAATAAGCATTTATTAAGTCCCTACAGTATGAGAGATATTGTGCTAAACACTGGGGCTACAAAGAAGGGCAACAGTCCCCATTCCCATTCCAGGAACTTCATTCCAACAGGGGAGGAGCCGATAAATCACCTATAGACAGATCACCTATAGACAAGAACAAGAAGAAATCTTTAAAAGGAAAGCACCAGCATGAAGAGGGATTGGAAAAGGCTTCCTAAAGGAGCACCCTTGTTCAGCCCCCACCCACCCCCAGAGTACCACTCTCTGAATAACTGCAGGGGCAGTCTGACTGTGCACACACGTGCTCAACACCTTTCAGCAGTCTCCTGCTCAGCTCCAGCTCCGCCTGACCCTGAAGCCCTTCCACAATCTGGCTCCCATATAGCTTTCTAGTCTTTTTCTATTCCCGTCAACTTCACAGATTCTTTGTTCTGGCCAAAATGAGTAAATCACGTTTCCCTGAGTTGGTCGTGCCATTCGCTCCTTGCCTCCATCTCCTAAAGCCCTTACCTCTTTTCAAGGCTCGGCTCTTCCCTAGCTCCCCCAGTTGTGACTATGTGGTCTCTCCTCCATTTCTGAACACCCCACTTCTGGATTTCCTACATTTTCCTAAGAATACTTCTAGAAGACTAGAACAGTTTGGGTTTTCTTCTTGTATGTCCAATGCCTTTCACAGAGAGAGTGCTTAACTAAATCCCACTCAACAAGCAATTATTAGCTATCAACTGTGCTCAAAACACAGGTATGAAGGTTAGAGATAAAAGACAAAACTAAGAAACCTCCATTTACACACAAATGAATACAAACACAAAGTAATTTCCAATGGGTAGGAAAGCACTAAGAAGAACTGAGACAACAGTCACAGAACTGACTATGGTTAGTTGGTTCTTAAAGTTTGGTAATTAGGATTCCTGGAGATCCTTTGGGAGTCCCCAGATACCTTTCCTAAAGGTCTGCCAGATCAAAACTATTTTCATGATAACAAAGTGTTTTAATTTCCAATAAGATGAATATTAATAGACTTAGCCCATATATACAAAAACTCTTTGCGTTAGGAGGGATGAGTTTTTGATCATTTTTAAGAGTTGGAAGAATACATGTAGATGGTGCTGGACTTGCATACAGGAAGAACTGGGTGTAAATCCAGCCTCACTCTAGTCCTGGACAAACCATTCAACCCCTGTTTGCCTCAGTTTCCCCATCTATAAAATGGGGATAATAATAGCACTTGCTCTCAGTGTCCTCCTGAGGTTCAAATAAGATTATAATTGTAAAGTGCTTAATACACTGGCACATCATAAGGGCTGTATAAATGTATGAGACCATTTTGAGATCAAAAAGTTTAAGAACCATAGTTCTTGTCCAACCTCATTTTATATGTAACCTTTGGGTTTAGGGTGGGGTCACACAAACCAGGCCCAGGCTTGGAGCAAACTGAAAGGATCAGTCCTTTTTTGCTCATCATGCTCCTCTTCAGAGTTTACACCGAATATAAATCAATATTAGCTGACTTGTTGGGGGACAGCTTTGCATCCAGCCCCCACCACAGTCCCCAGCAGTTATCATTATACCGTCGGCATTCCGGACAGCTATTCGAAGAATCTGTGATTTTGTAAGCCCGAGTCACTGCGGGTGGGAAGAGGGATCTCCTATCTCCAACAGTGACAGCTAGCTCTACCAGTTGGGACCCATAGGGATCCAGCAGATAAACGCTTGGTTTGTGGGAGCTCTTAGAGACTAAGTAGGTCACAGAGCTAATAAGTACCAGGATTCAAAGACTGGGCTTATTGACTACAAGCCCTCACTCTGCTTGCCTCTCAGTAATCAAGCTTTCCACAAACCGGTGTTGGATGGATGGACAGATGAAGGGTCCTGGTGCACAATGTGGCCGGTGATATGTAGTCTCTCGATGTGACTCCGTGCTGCTGCTTCCTTTCTGCGCCCCTCTTTTGGGCACCCTCCTTTTATAATAACTGTCATTTCAAGCCATGTCAGTGTCTTCTATATCTATTTACAAACATATACTAAAGCACACACATATACTTTAGTTTTTCAGTTCGGTGTTCTCTCCACTAATTCAGTCTCTACTCTGTGCCTTGGGCCAAGGTAGATGGACAGCACAGTGGTTAGAACAGCCACGGACTAGCTGTGTGACCCTGGGCAAGTCACTTAACCCCAATTGCCTCAGCAAAAAACAAAAACAAGAACAGCCGGTGGTTCAATGAACAGAATGCCAGGCCTGGAGACTGGAAAATGAGGGGTCCAAATCTAGTCTCAGCTTTTTGTATCCAAAGAGCTTATCTCAGTACTGGCCTCAAAGCAGATACTTAGCAATTATTGATTGGTGATTGATTGATTGATTGATAGTTTAAGTGGCTTGCCAGGGTTTCTTGGGGTGGAGTCTCTGACTGAATGGACAGACAGAAAGTCCATCGGGACACATTTTGGAAGCCTTTCTGCTTTGGTCTGTCCTGCCAGCTGGACACTGGCTTGAGTGTATCAAACAATGAGGCATTGGAATACCTCATTAACTAAATAAATAGCTTCTATTTGGTATAGTCTGTCTTCTGCACTGTTTCTGTGAGGCTCTTTCTTTGTATACCTAGCACTTAGTGCCTGGCACATAATAAGCATTTCATAAAAACTTGGTTTTTATTGACAATATTTGATTGTTTTGATGTGATGCTTTATAGTTACAAGCCCTCAGTTGATTCTCATCATACATTTTCCTATAATGTATTCAATTTAATAGTAAGGACAGCTAACATTTGCATATCACTTTAAAGTTTGCAAAACCCTTTTCAAACATTATCTCATTGTATCCCCCCTTGAGAGAAAAGTGTTATTACCATCCCTGTTTTTTCCAGGGGGAAACTGAGGCAGGTGGAGGTTAAGTGACTTGCCCAGGACCTGTTCAGAGGCTGGATTTGAACTCAGGTTTTCTTGATTCCAGGTCTAGTGATTTATCCAGTATTTCTTCTCAGTTCATACACTTGTTCTATAAAGTCATCTGGGGCAGGATTAATTTCTAAATTGAACATTTTAAGGTCTATAAGTGACTTTTTAATTAAGATTTTCTGTTTTGAAAATAAACCTCTCCTCTTCTAGAATGTATATGAAAATATCAGGTTCAGAATAATTTCTAGATGAATTTTGTTATTATTCATTCTAGTTCTATAAAATAATGCTTTGGCAGTTTGATTGGTATGGCACTGAACAAGTAAACCAATTTAGGCAGAATTGTCATTTTTATTACATTAGCTCAGCCTAGCCATGAACAACTGATATCTTTCAAATTGTTTAGAGCTGATTTTTCCCCCTGCCTGAGGCTGGGGTTAAGTGACTTGCCCAGGGTCACACAGCTAGGAAGTGTTAAGTGTCTGAGACCAGATTTGAACTCGGGTCCTCCTGACTTCAAGGCTGGTGCTCTACCCTCTGCGCCACCTAGCTGCCCCCTAGAGCTGATTTTATTTGTGTGAGAAGTGTTTTGTAATTGTGTTCATAGAATTCTTGGGTTTGTCTTGGCAGGTAGATCCCCAAATATTTCATTTTGTCTACAGTAATTTAAAATGGAATTTCTCTTTCTATTTCTTGCTGATAGGCTTTGTTAGTAATATGCAGAAATGCTGATGATTTGTGTGGGGTTTATTTTATAGCCTGCAACTAGAATAATTTCTAAATAATTTTTTAAATTTAAAAAATAATAAAGTCTATGTGACTGGTAACATGATATAGTGGGTAGAATGTTAAGAAAACCTAGCCTCTCTTCCTGGCTGTGTGACTGTGGGCAAATTTCTTTCTTTCTTTCTTTTTTTTTAATTAATTTTATAATTATAGATTTTTTTGACAGTATATATGCATGAGTAATTTTTTTATAACATTATCCCTTGTATTCATTTTTCCAGATTTTCCCCTCCTTCCCTCTACTCCCTCCTCTAGATAACAGGCAATCCCATACATTTTACATGTGTTACAGTATAACCTGGATACAATATATGTGTGTAAATACCATTTTCTTGTTGCACATTAAGTATTAGATTCCGAAAGTATAATTAACCTGGGTAGATAGACAGTAGTGCTAACAGTTTACATTCACTTCCCAGTGTTCCTTCTCTGGGTGTAGTTATTTCTGTCCATCATTGATCAACTGGAAGTGAGTTGGATCTTCTTTATGTTGAAGATTTCCACTTCCATCAGAATACATCTTCATACAGCATTGAAGTGTATAATGATCTTCTGGTTCTGCTCGTTTCACTCAGCATCAATTGATGTGAGTCTCTCCAGGCCTCTCTGTATTCCTCCTGTTGGTCATTTTTTACAGAGCAATAATATTCCATAACCTTCATATACCACAATTTACCCAACCATTCTCCAACTGATGGACATCCATTCATCTTCCAGTTTCTAGCCACTACGAAAAGAGCTGCCACAAACATTTTGGCACATATATGTCTCTTTCCGCTCTTTAGTATTTCTTTGGGGTATAAGCCCAGTAGTAGCACTGGTAGATCAGAGGATATGCACAGTTTGATAACTTTTGGGGCATAGTTCCAGATTGCTCTCCAGAATGGTTGGATTCTTTCACAACTCCACCAACAATGTATCAGTGTCCCAGTTTTCCCACATCCCCTCCAACATTCATCATTATTTGTTCCTGTCATCTTAGCCAATCTGACAGGTGTGTAGTGGTATCCCAGAGTTGTCTTAATTTGCATTTCTCTGATCAGTAGTGATTTGGAACACTCTTTCATATGAGTGGATATAGTTTTAATTTCATCATCTGAATATTGTCTGTTCATATCCTTTGACCATTTATCAATTGGAGAATGGCTTGATTTCTTATATATTAAAGTCAATTCTCTGTATATTTTGGAGATGAGACCTTTATCAGAACCTTTAACTGTAAAAATATTTTCCCAATTTGTTACTTCCCTTCTAATCTTGTTTGCATTAGTATTGTTTGTATAGAAACCTTTTATCTTCTTCTATTTTGTGATCAATAATGATCTCTAGTTCTACTCTAGGCATAAATTCCTTCCTCTTCTATAAGTCTGAGAGGTAGACTATCCTCTGTTCCTCTAATCTATTTATGATCTCATTCTTTATGTGTGGGCAAATTTCTTAACTGCTCTGGGCCTCAGTTTCTCCCTCTCTTAAGCCCTGAGGTTGTATTAGACAGCTTCTAAGATCCCTTCTGCTCTTCATCTATAACCATGATCTTAGGAAGGCTTGCAGTGACACATATGGATGTCTCTGAGTGACAACTGTATCTACTGTAGGCTTAAACTCTGCATTTTGAGTTGATGTTTTAGGTTGGTGTATTTGTTGGTATAACTCTGGTCGTTTTTTTCCTCTTGTAAATATTTCAGGTAGGAGACTTTCTCATCATCAACAGTCACCCAGACACTGGATTTCTTATTTGTGGAAGAAAGAAAGAAATGTTCATTTATCAGAATTAGCACATCCATGGCATTCTGATTGTTTCTTAGAGCCATTCCCCAGGAACATGTGATGATCTGCAAAGTGATAAAAACTTATCACATAAAACTGAATTGTTTGGGGTGATATCAAAGACAGATCTGCTGTCTAAATTGGGAGCCTTTAGTTCTATAAGTAGTTTTCAAGGGTTCTATAAGTGGATTTCAAACAGCGTCCATTACTCAGATGAGAAAACAACCACATGATTCTTTCCATTAACCTCTAACTGAGATTTCCTTCAGCCATGAAAGTTAGCTGTAAAACATGAGCCAGAGAAGGGGTCCCCTCAGGCTTTACCAGAATGCCCAAAGGGTCCATGACACACAAAAAAGCTTGGGTCCTTAATCTACTAGAGGGACATTTTAAAGACTGCCAAAATACTTACATATGAGATTTTACATCTTATCTATCAATTGTCAAACACTTAAAAAAAGTGCCAGACATTAGGCTAAGCCTTGGGGGATAGAAAGAAAAAGGCAGTGAAATTTCTGCCCTCAAGTACCTTTCAGTGGGGGGATGGATGCCTGTATCCTAAGGAGATAAAAACAAACAAAAAGGCCAGAGGACCTAAATGTACAACAATATTTATAGCGATTCTTTTAGTGGTGGCAAAGAAATGGAAATTGTGCGAATGTCCATTAATTGGGGAATGGGTAAACAAATTGTGGTATGTAATTGTGATGGAATATTTGTGCCATAAGAAATGATGGGAAAGATGCTCTCAGAAAAACCTGGAAAGACTTCTGTGAACTGATGTAAAGTGAAGTGAGCAGAAGCAGGAGAACATTAAATATAGTTAACAGCAATATTATATGATGATCAACTGTGAATGAGTTAGCAATTTTTAGCAATATAATAATTTGAGATAATTTTGAAGGACTTATGATATAAAGTACTACCCATCTTCAGAGAAAGAACTGATGGATTCTGAATGCAGATCAAAGCTAACTTTTTCTTCACTTTATTTTTCTTATTTTTTGTTGGTATTTTTTTCACAACGTGACTAAATGGAAATATATTTTGCATGACTGCACATGTATAGTCTGTATCAAATTGCTTACTGTCTTAATGAGGGAAAGAAAGAAGGGAGAAAGGGGAAGAATTTGGAACTCAAATTTTGAAAAAACAAAAAAGTTAAAAAATTATTTTTTACTTGCAATTGAGGATAAATAAAATGTTGATTTTTTTAAAATAACAATCATATCTTACATTTGCACAATGTCTAATACTTTTTAAATGATTCTCACATACATTTCTTTTTCTTCCCAGAATTTTGTAAAGTATCTAACCCCCATATTACAGATGATAAACTTGTTCTCCTTATGATGTTTGACAGTAACAGACATAGAAAAGAAACCATTGCCCTATTTATTGTTTGTATGTTGCTAATGCAAACTCCTTAAGAACAAAAACAGTTTTTGCATTTCTTTACCCCTCTAACATTTAGCTCAGTAACTATCACAACAAATTCTTAATAAACACTTTTCTTTTTGGTAAGATAGTTGGAGTTAAGTGACCTGGCCAGGGTCACACAGATAGTAAATATTAATCTGAGGCTCGATTTGATTGGTGGTCCTCCTGACTCCAGGGCCGGGGGCGGGAGGGAAGACTGGGGTCCACTGTGCCATCTAGCTGCCCCTTAAAAAAACACTTCTGAGCTACACTGTCAAATATTAGAGGAAGTACTTCCAGGCTTGGAATTTGGTATCCTGACTTAGTACTGTTTAAATGCCTTGGTTTCAGTTAATTGATTTCGTGAATTGTTGAAGATTTGAGGCTTCTTCCTATGAAACATTCAATGTAAAAAGAAAAAGATAAACTTGAACATTCTTCTGATACATAAAAGTGAAAGGGCTGCCTCTGGCGGTAGTATTCCCATATCTGGAGATTCTCGTGTGGATGATTTTTTTTTTTTTAATAATTATAACTTTTTTTTTTTTTTTGACAGTACATATGCCTGGGTAATTTTTTACAACATTATCCCTTGCACTCATTTCTGTTCCGATTTTTCCCTTCCCTCCCTCCACCCTCTCCCCTACATGGCAGGCAGTCTTACACATATTAGATATGTTATAGTATATCCTAGATACAATATATGTGTGCAGAACCGAACAGTTCTCTTGTTGCACAGGGAAAATTGGATTCAGAAGGTAAAAATAACCTGGGAAGAAAAACAAAAATGCAACTAGTTTACACTCATTTCCCAGTATTCCTTCTCTGGGTGTAGCTGATTCTGTCCATCATTGATCAATTGGAACTGAATTAGATCTTCTCTGTGTTGAAGATATCCATTCCCTCAGAATACATCCTCATACAGTATCATTGTTGAAATGTATAATGATCTCCTAGTTCTGCTCGTTTCACTCAGCATCAGTTGATGTAAGCCTCTCCAAGCCTCTCTGTATTCATCCTGCTGGTCATTTCTTACAGCATAATAATATTCCATAACATTCATATACCATAATTTACCCAACCATTCTCCAATTGATGGACAGCCGTTCATTTTCCAGTTTCTAGCCACTACAAAAAGTGCTGCCACAAACATTTTGGCACATACAGGTCCCTTTCCCCTCCTTGGTATATCTTTGGGATATAAACCCAATAGCAGCAATGCTGGATCAAAGGATATGCACAGTTTGATAACTTTTTGGGCATAATTCCAGATTGCTCTCCAGAATGGTTGGATTCTTTCACAACTCCACCAACAATGCATCATTGTCCCAGTTTTCCCGCATCCCCTCCAACATTCATCATTATTTGTTCCTGTCATCTTAGCCAATCTGACAGGTGTGTAGTGGTATCCCAGAGTTGTCTTAATTTGCATTTCTCTGATCAGTAGTGATTTGGAACACTCTTTCATATGAGTGGAAATAGTTTCAATTTCATCCTCTGAATATTGTCTGTTCATATCTTTTGACCATTTATCAATTGGAGAATGGTTTGATTTCTTATAAATTAGAGTCAATTCTCTGTATATTTTGGAGATGAGGCCTTTATCAGAACCTTTAACTATAAAAATGTTTCCCCAGTTTGTTACTTCCCTTCTAATCTTGTTTGCATTAGTTTTGTTTGTAGAAAAGTTTTTTTAATTTGATGTAATCAAAATTTTCTATTTTGTGATCAATAATGATCTCTAGTTCTCTCTCCTTTGGTCACAAATTCCTTCCTCCTGTGTGGATGATTATTCAATGGGAATATGGAAGAGGATATTGGAGGGATTACTAAACTGTTCCCATATAGGTTAGACCAGATAGCCCTGGAGGACCCTTTCCATCTTGAACTTCTATGATTCGCTATAGAATCTTTGTCCTGGAAAGGATTTTTAGAAGTTATCTCATCCAAATTCCAACCCAAAGCTAAGACATTCTCTCAAAACTTAGCTAAGTCTAAAAATCACAGAGAGGCCTGGTTTGAATTATTAAGTTGCAATTAGCAAAAATATTTGTAATGTAAAGGAATAGGAGATTGCCTGGGGGTCACTGCCATATTTAAACATCTGGATAAGCATTTTCTACACAAAGTAGAAAAAAAGACTTATATTATGAATAAAAATTCCACTAACAGTTCTAAGAATTTGCTTTTCTTTTCCCATGTGATTTTTGCTCTCCTCCTCAGCTTTTCTTAAAAGCCAGAAATAAGTCTAATATGTCCTGTTTTTCTATTTAGCTACAGAAGCTGGAAAAATTATATACCCAAAGAAGCAAGGGAAAACTAGAAAGTAAAAGGTTAGTTTGCTTAATGCAATGAAACCTCATTAACTTGGACTCCATCGACTTGGAATTTGTAATCATTATTATTAAGATGAAGTTTATTTCTATAATATCATCAATTTTTTTTTTTTTAACCAAGAAGGGACTTTAGGGATCATAGATTTAGTTCAGGAAAGGATTTTAGAGGCAATTTGTTCCAAATCTCTCATCATCTTGTTCAGCCTAGTCATTTTCTTCACCAATTCATTCATTTCTTCACTGAGTATCTACTGGAAGAGTGCCATTCACAAGGCCATGAGGTAGGTTCTCCTGTGAATATTTCTTCAATACTTCATTGAAGCCATGATCTCATTGGTGTGGCTGGTCCTTCCACTGGTACAGATTACAGGCTCTCCACATCTTCCCCTCCTTTGCAATTCTTGCTCCTTCTTTTCTAAAAGAGTCTTTCCTGATTTATTTGCTATTTAATGCATATCACTGAATCTTAATATGGTACAATCTCATTACCTGATCAACACATACTTGCCCTTAATAATGCCTTTTATGCAAATCCTCATGCACATGGAATCTTTGATAATATTCTGTAGCCTTCCTACACAGAGACCCAAAACTGGGGTGGGACAAATAGGACTTTATTCCAGGCTGCTAAAATGTAGAGGATGAAAATTTTAAAAATAATATGTATTACATTTATATGTTAATAGTATAAACACTTCTTGATTGTGGGAACAATTGAGCTTAGAACCTAGTTAGCAAGAATAATTATTAAACTAGAAAGCTACCAGATGTTGGCATTGTTAATAACACCCTTCTGTGAAATACTATAGAAACTAATTCCCCCTCCCACCCAAGTGAATTTGTTTTAATTACTTCTTGTATTATTTTCACATCATGAATTATAAAGTTGATTTGAGGGAACATCTGCAGAGCTGTAACTGATGGGTAGGAGGAAACATGGGCTTTTTGCCCCTGGGAATAAAACTTGGAGGGAAATCCTTAACATTTAAAAGAGGGTAAGGGGGATTGAAATTGAAAAATAAAATGTGAAAGGAAGGTGGTTGTGTGGTTGTGTGCTTTTTTTGGTGGGAGGGAGATTTTAAGTGGAGGGATAATGTGTTCTTTTTTTACTCTTTAAAGCTCAGTTCAATTATTATTTTTGTTTTGTTTTGTTTTGTTTAATAGTTTTTATTTACCAGATATTTGCATGGGTAATTTTACAGCACTGACAATTGCCAGACCATTTGTTCCAATTTTTCCCCTCCTCCCCCCCCCCCAGATGACAGGTCAACCAATACATGTTAAATATGTTAAAGTATAAATTAAATACAATATATGTATACATGTCCAAACAGTTATTTTGCTGTAAAAAAAATAATTGGACTTTGAAATAGTGTACAATTAGCCTGTGAAGGAAATCCAAAATGCAGGCAGACAAAATTAGAGGGATTGGGAATTCTATGTAGTGGTTCTCCCAGGGTTCTTTCGCTGAGTGTAGCTGGTTCAGTTCATTACTGCTCTGTTGGAACTGATTTATTTCATCTCATTGTTGGGAGAGGGCCACGTCCATCAGAATTGATCATCATATAGTATTGTTGTTGAAGTATATAATGATCTCCTGATCCTGCTCATTTCACTCAGCATCAGTTCATGTAAGTCTCTTTAGGCCTTTCTGAAATCATCCTGCTGGTCATTTCTTACAGAACAATAATATTCCATAACATTCATATATCACAATTTTATTCAGCCATTCTCCAGTTGATGGGCATTCACTAAGTTTTCAGTTTCTGGCCACTACAAAAAGGGCTGCCACAAACATTCTTGCATATACAGGTCCCTTTCCCTTCTTTAAGATCTCTTTGGGATATAAGCCCAGTAGTAACACTGCTGGATCAAAGGGTATGCACAGCTTGATAACTCTTTTGAGGATAGTTCCTCAAATTGCTCTCCAGAATGGCTGGATGTCTTCGCAGTTCCACCAACAATGCATCAGTGTCCCTGTTCTCCCACATCCCCTCCAACATTCTGCATTACCTTTCCCTGTCATTCTAGCCAATCTGACAAGTGTGTAATGGTATCTCAGAGTTGTCTTAATTTGCATTTCCCTCATTATTAATGATTTGGAGCATCTTTTCATACAATTATTGTTTTATAAGAAATGATCAGGAGGATGATTTCAGAAGGGTCTGGAGGACATGAACTGATGCCAAGTGAAGAACCAGGAGAACATGACACTCTGTAATAGCAAGATTATATGATGATCAATTCTGATGGACGAGGCTCTTTTCAACAATGAGATGATTCAGGCCAATTCTGATAGACTTGTATGGGGAGAGCCATCTGTAACCAGAGAGAGGACTGTGGGGACTGAATGTGGATCAGAACATAGCATTTTCACCTTCTTTGTTGTTGTTTGCTTATTTGTTTTCTTTCTCTTTTTTTCCCCCTTTTGATCTGTTTTTTCTTGTGCAGCATCATGGTAAGTGTAGAAATATGTTTAGAAAAATTGCACATGTTTAACCTATATTGAATTGCTTGCTGTCTAGGGGAGGGGATGGAAGAAAGGGAGAAAAATTTGCAACACAAGGTTTTGCAAGGATGAATATTGAAAACTATTTTTGCATGTATTTTGAAAATAAAAACCTATTATTAAAAATTGGAGGGAAAAAAAAAAAAGCTCAATTCAGAGACACTTTTTCCAGGAAGTGAGAATAAACATCTAAAATCTAAACAGAAAGAGGAAAAAAAAAAGGTAAGAAGTTGCTGAAAGTTGGGTTTTTAATTAAGACCTCTTAGAAAACAGCTAAAAGCAGGTTTTATTAGCAAAGAATCAACTAATCATGGATCAAAGACAAGTAAAAAAATCATCGGCCTTTTATTAGGTGTTAAATCTAGAATGTTTAATGAAGAAGTTCATATCATGTTCATATCATCACAAAGATACCAACAGACAAGTCACAAAAAAAGAATTGCTCACTATAGTATAGTATAATATGTAATTAATCCAAATCACCAATCATAAGAGAAATGAACATCAAAATAAATTTGGGGTTTCACTTTATAATCTTTAGAAAAGATAACAAAGGAAAGGGAAGAAAGAGAGGCACTATTGATAGAGCTACATATATATTGTTAGTGAAATTCTGAATTGGTCAAATCATTTTGGAAATAAAATTCTAATTCAAAATTAAGCTTAAAAAGTGATTAAATGTCCACATTCTTTGACCCAAAGATTCCACTACTTAAGCATATACTTTAAGAAGAGAAAGATAGAAGTTGCAAAGAAAAATCTCATGTATATACAACAGCATTTTGAAAAGAAGTTAGATGCTTAGTGATTGGGAAATAGAAATAAATTGTAATGCAAAGAAATAACAGAAACTGCTGTATACAAAAAGAGGACTATGAAGAGTACACAAGCATTAGAGCACATGAATTGATATAAAGTTAAGTAAGCAAACATGAAAACTATAAAATGACTACAAGAAGATAAATTTTAAAAACAAAACTGAATGCTTGTAAATAAGATGACCATTTTAGCTCCCATAAAAGACTTGAGAAAATGAACTTTTCTGTTGTCTTCGCAGAGGTGGAAGGAACTATAGGTATGCAATGAATGAACAAAAAATCATATATCAAGTGCTTACTATATACAAATCATTGTGATAAATGCTAGGGATACAAATAGAAAAACTAAGAGTCCCTGCCCTCAAAAAATTCATATTGGGGAGAGGGGGAGAGGAAGACAAGATATATATATAGAGAGAGATTGCACTATCTTTAGGATGTTTCAGCAAAGTGACTGGCAAGATGTTGATGCTCTACTTTATTCCACTAATAAAACCAAATCCATTTCAATATTGAATCACCTGACATTGCCAAGGAAAGAATTTTCTTTTCCTCTTCAGGGGCTCATTACCTTACTACACACACTTACTTGTACTGACTCATTGTAGTCTCCCTGGGATTGCTAACTCCATACCAATCCTCATGCAGAATCCAGTTAAAGCTGGAGATAATAGCAGGGTATAGCAGAGATATATTCTGAATTCTAAGCCCCCATGCCCTTCCATATTGTTTTTGCATCATTTCAGTTGGTCCAACTCTCTATGACATTATTTTTCTTGGCAGAGATACTGGAGGGCTTTGACATTTCCTTCTCTAGCTCATTTTACAGATGAGGAAACTGAGACAAATAGGATTGACTTGGCCAACGCACAAGCCAGAATCTGAGATAGTCTGTATAGGATGGTGATCTGGGTAGCAAGCTTCTGCATTCTGCATCTCTCTATGGAGAAGGAAGAAAGTCTCTAGAGTCAGAGGGATAACAAACAGACTGAGGGCAAAGGACAGGAATGGTAATGGGGTGATTGAGAGTGACAGCTTCATTACCTGCTCCAGGCATGTGTGGCAATGTGTGGTAGGCCAGTAACATCACAAGAGGAGGTGGAAGTATCCTCCTATTAACGAAGGCTCATGTGGGAGGGGAAGAGAAACAAAAGAAACAAAATCCTCCCTTACAAGCTATGGTCTTGCTACCACAAGAGATGAAAGGATTATAGACTTGCCTCTCAGCTCTCAAGCTTATCTGGGAGAATGAAATGTTCCTAGAAAGAATTTTAAAAGGTAAACAACAGAAGCAGAAGGGAAATTAGTACAACTTTCTTTATATGAGGGAATCCCAGGGAAAGAAGTGGAGAAAAAGGGACAGAGAACATTTGTGTTGAAATAATAGGCAAGATTCTTTCTATACAAAGATTCCTAACCTAAATACATAAAGTAATAAAAGAAACTAGTTATCAACATGCTTTAAAAATTGAAACCTTTTGGATTCTATGTGAATAATTCCTGCAAAAATGATTGAGAATAAATTTAAATTTATTGAATTAATAATAAATTGAATTTGAAATAAATTGAAAAATAAAATAAAATGAGAATAAAGCAATTTCTTGGGCTCCAAAGAATGAATTATGATTCTAGAAATATCAGAGTTCAGAGGAAGAAGAAATGAGTGGTTGTGGTTGGTGACTCTCTTGAAGGGTATCTGGGGAGTAACAGAGAAGATAGTGCAGATAGGATGGGAAGGGGCACCACATCACCTGGGCCTGCCACAGATAATGACCATCAGTAAGTTTTTGGTTTTTTTTTTTTAGCATTTCTTTTTGCATCATCTTTATTTTCAACTGTTTCCCTTCCTCCTCCTCAGAGAGCCATCTTTTTCTGATTAAAAATAAAAAGAAAGACGAGAAAAGCAGTTCAATAAAACCAAGAACAAATTAGCTAAATCTAAAAGCCTGTACCATCTTCCATACCCATAGTCCCCAACCTCTACAAAGGAAAAAGGGAGGTGCATCCTTTCTCTGGGCTCAATCTCAGCCATAATTACAAGGCATGTCATCTCATTTGTTGTTCTTTCCATTTATATTACTGCAATCCTTGAGTCTTTGGTTTTCCTGGTTCTGCTGACTTCACTCTGCATGAATTCATAGACATGCCTTTTCCCAGCTCTTCCATATTCTTCATATTCATTATTTCTTACAGCACAGAAATAGTGAGTGCATTACATTCATGCATCACAGTTTGTTTAGTTGTTCCCCAACTGATAAGCATCTGCTTTGCTTCTAGCTCTTTGCTACCTCAAAAAACTGTGAAGACCTGGAATCTTGCTATCTTTTGACCTCCTTGAGTAACTGCCCAATAGAAGAATGTCTAGGTCAAAGGGCATGGACATTTTAGAATTATTTTAAGCATAATTCCAATTTGACTTCCAGAATGGTTGAACCAAATACCACAAATGCAACATAAGCACAATGTTATCAAATAATCAATAAATGATCGACAAGTAATATATAATAATAATCAATAATTATTAATATTTTACATCAACCAATATCCAAGAAGAACTAGCAATATAACCTATGGCTTCAAGTCTATATAAAAATGCACCGAGTATCTGGGCGAACTGCATTTTCATCACTGAGACTTGGTGAGATGGGATTTGTGACTGGAATGTGCCTCTGAAAGGGCACACCAGAGTTCTGAGCCTGGAGTTAAGATTAGAGTTCAAATTCTGGCCTCAGATACTTGCTAATATTACTTAACTGTCTCAATTTCCTCGATTGTAAAAAAGGAATAGAAAATAAGAATAGATTAATAATTATAGTACTTACCTAACAGGGTTGTTGTGAGGGTGAAATGGGATATTTGTATAATCCTTAGCAAGGGTGGTCGCTTGATAGGTGCTTAATAAATGCCTATTTTCTTCCCTTCCCACACAAAAAGGAACAGAGTAAATAAAAGGCAGGTGGTAGCACTGTGGATTAAGAAGATAGAATCTTGGGGAAATCAAAGATCTAGAAGAGATAATGAATCACTCAAAAGGCAATTAGTACCTCATGTCTCAGTTGGATCTTAAGAAAACAAATCTAAAAATGAGACAGAGACTCTGACCTAAAGCTCCTTCCTTTCCTCAGGAGAGAAACATTGTGGAAGAAACACTTGAATGAAGATCACTGGAGAGAAAAATAGAAGTGATATTATTGGAGTATACCACAGACCACCCTGCCAGAAGGAAGAAATAGTTAAGGTATTTAGGAAAAGATTGCAGGCAATTATAGTGGTGACTGAAAGCTTCAGCTCTCTAGACATTTGTTGGAGTCTCTCTGCCAAAATCAGAGCAGCTGTAAATTGCTAGTTTACCTAAAAGATGATTTCAGCCTTTAAAAGGTGGAAAAAGTGTCAAGGAAAATTGTGATCTTGGGCCTGATTCTGATGGATAGAGAGGAATATGTCACTGAGACTTAGAGATTCAGAAGAAACTTACACATATAACAACCTTTTTGCTCTTCCTACTTCACATCGAACTTTTTTTATATCTCTAATAAAAAAATATAATTTTATAAATTATAATTATCTGAATGTCTTTTCCTCTCTGAGCTCCAGGAGAAGAACTTCTCTGATAAGAAAAAGCTTTTATTTCATTCAAGCCTGTGATCTGTACACAGAAGGCTTTTAATTAATGTTAATGGAGTGGAATGGGATTAAGATTGGACCTCTGCCTCCCAAGTATTCCGTTGGGTGGGGAGATAAGTGCCATAAAAGGCAGGATGTGGTCAGCACAGAAGTATGTAGTCTATCTACTGTGGGTATTCTAGGGAAAATGGAAACACGTGAGAGAATGGGGAAGAATTCAGGCCATCCCAGCCTTCCAGAACCCAAGGTCACCTGCACACGGCAAAGAAATTAGAGAGGTGGGTGGGGGGCAGGGGGAAGCAGTTAGGCCAAGGGTCCATAATATCTATTGATCATTAAGTGGAGAATTAAGTTAGAAAGAGAGAATTAAGATATGAGTGGAGAAATTGATCCTTCTAAAGGACAATCAATAAGAATTTGAAGAAGACAAGCTGTTTTTCATCATTTGACATTACATTAACCTTGGACAAGGCAGCCACCCTTCCAGGACTGTGTTTTCAGAAAGTGTCCTTTGTAGTAGTAGCCAAAGCTACTATTAATCAAAAATGTACATCACCGGCCTTCCTCTCAGAAATGTCAAGATTAATGAATGTTATTTAGATATTACTTTGAGGGCTTCCAGAAAAAGCTACCACTCTATGATGCAGTTCTGCTTTTATCTATCAGTTTCTAAACTCTATAGATGAGGTTCATTGGTCCCAGCTGTACAGAGGATTTGGCCCTATGGGAATATTTTCAAATTTCTTTTAGAATTAGAACGAGTGAGAAGAAAATAGGATTTTATATTAAGAAAATAAATTTTAGATATTCTTTCTTTCTTTTTTTTTTCCCCCTGAGGCTGGGGGTAAGTGACTTACCCAGGGTCACATAGCTAGGAAGTGTTAAGTGTCTGAGACCAGATTTGAACTCTGGTCCTCCTGAATTCAAGGCTGGTGCTCTATCCACTGCGCCCCCTAGCTGCTCCCCATTTTAGACATTCTTATATGACTATGGATACTAGGAAGGCAACATGGTAATGAAGTTCAAAAAAGGAGAACCCTGAGACACGTATAGTTTCACTTGTGTAGGATGCCTCTGCTTTGCATACTAAGTATTTCTCTTTTTCCCCATCTAACAATTCTTCTTTCTGCCCTTTTCTGGACATTTCTAAACTTCAGGCTACTGCTAATTTGATTCAATGAGACCCTTTCCTCCCATACCAGTCCCAAGC
This sequence comes from Sminthopsis crassicaudata, assembly GCF_048593235.1. Lineage (NCBI taxonomy): Eukaryota > Metazoa > Chordata > Mammalia > Dasyuromorphia > Dasyuridae > Sminthopsis > Sminthopsis crassicaudata. The sequence goes on along the minus strand of NC_133622.1, from coordinate 190,248,517 downwards.
ATTGTTCCTTCACCTCAGAGATGAGAAACTAAATAGGCCAGAGTAAGGGCTGCTCCCTGACCTTCTGCTATCTTGGTGATCTGCCCTGGGGTGCATCCCACGGGCCAATCAGGAGAATTTGTCAGAGCTAGTTGTGTCCACTCCAAGGACAGTCTGTCCTAAGGATTAGGGCTGACCCCTTCCTCCTTGCCACAGCCTAAAGATCGTATCTGAAGCTCTGAAAACTGGGACCCCTTTGGAGCTATTCCCTCTCATTGTGGCTTTTGCCCAAAGCCCCACTTCTCTCATGGCCCTGATTACAACATTCACCTGCTGAGTTTCAGGCTTTGAAATTCCCTTTTTGTGAGTTAAATGTACCATAATAACAGAACTATCAGGGCAGCTAGGTGGTGCAGTGGATAGAGTGTCAGGACTAGAGTCAAGGGGACTTGAGTTCAAATCCAGTCTCAAACGCTTACTCTGTGACCCAGAGCAAATTACTTAATCCTGTTTGCCTCAGTTTCTCATCTGTAAAATGAGCTGGAGATGGAAATAGCAGACCACTGCAGTGTCTTTGCCTAGAAAACCCCAAATGGGGTCATGAAAAGTCAGACATAATTAAAAAATAATGGAACAACAATAATAGCAATAGAATTATTGCTTTGGGAATTCTTGGTCTCTCTGATCATATTATGATATATGTGCTCAGTCCCATAATTGGGAGACATTATCATCTAGTAAGAGACCTAGCATTCCCCACAAGCTTCTGCACTAGCTGGGTGACCTAGGAATCCATGTCTGTAAAATGCCAGGTTGCTAAGGTCTGTCCCCACCCCCACACTCTGTGGAAAGGTTGCAGAGTTGCCCAAGTGTGAAAGTTGGAAGCAGCCCTGTAATGCAACCGACCCCCAAAGGGAGCCCTCATTGTCACATCCCTGACAAGTGCTGGTCCAGCCCACCCCAAACACAGGAAACGGCTCCCCCGGGCAGCTCTAATTGGAAGTTTGGTTTCTGCAGCTTGCTCAGGATCTGGCCCCCTGGGCCAAAGAGAACAAATGGAAGCTCTAGGCAACATCCCTTTAAAAGCTTGGAGACAGCTACCTATGTGAATATTATAGAATATTATTGTTCTGTAAGAAGCAGGATGATTTCAGAGAGGCCTGGAGAGACTGACATGAACTGATGCTCAGTGAAATGAGCAGAACCAGGAGATCATTATACACAGCAACAAAATTATGTGATGATCAATTCTGATGGACGTGGCCCTCTTCAACTAAGAAAGGATTCAGGCCAGTTCCAATGATCTTGTGATGGAGACAGCCATCTGCACCCAGAGAAAGAACTGTGGGGACTGAGTGTGGATCAAAGCATAGAATTTTCACCTTTTTGTTGTTTGCTTGCTTGTTTTTTTCTTCATTTTTTTTCCTATTTTAATCTGCTTTTTCTTGTGCAGCATGATAAATGTGGAAATGTTTAGAAGAATTGCATTTGTTTAACCTATACTGGATTACTTGCTTTCTAGGGGAGGAGAGAGGTGAGGAAGAAAGAAGAAAAATATGGAACCCAAGGTTTTGCAAGGATAAGTGTTGAAAACTATCTTTGCATGTATTTTGAAAAATAAAAAGCTATTACAAACAGTTACCTAGTACCTGAGTTTTGTCTTCTCTAGACTAAATTTTTCCATTCTCCTTCATTCTCTCTTGAAACATGGCCCTGGTCATTCTCTAATTTATCAATGTCCTTTTTGAGGTTGTGGTGCCCCAAATTGACCATAATAAATTCTGATGAGAACAGGGCACAGTGAGAATATCGTAACCTACCTTTTCCTCTTAATGTAGCCTTTTTGGCTTGCCACACCAAACTGCTGGTTCATACTGAATCCCCTAATCCCAATATTTTACTTATGAAATGGATTTTTTAATACTCAAGTGAAAGACTATATTTATTGGCAATAAATTACATTTATCACATTTCACCTTGTTCAACCTGTTCAGATCCTCTTGGATTCTGACTCTACAATCATTATATTAACTGTCCCTCTCAACCCGATGTCACCTATGAGCAAGCCTCCTCAAATGTCTTTATTCAGATCACTGATAGCAATGGTAAATGGTTCAGGGACAAGCAGAGATCCTTGGGGACTCCCCTCCAGACATCCTGGTACTTGACATTAATGAGGACTCTTGAGACCAACCAAACAACCAGTTCTGGATCTACCTGATTATATTATCATTTACTACACATTTATCTTTTTTCTCCATCAGAATAGTTAGGAGAACTCTAACCACAGCATTCCCTCACCTACTATTGTGTAATTGCTGTCAAACAAGGAGCTAGCATGGTGAGTCCTGCTTTTGATGAAACCATGATGATTTTTTTGTAGCCACTGAGTATTGATGAGTTGTTTTGTTGTTTGTTTGTTTTTTTGTATTGTTGGCAAGCTGAGTGAGAGCTTCCTAGAACGTCTGAGACAGAATCTAGGAAACCTACTCCTCTGGGTGAGTATTTGAATAGAATCTGATGAACAACAAGTATGGAAAGACTTAATTAGACATCAACTCCTGGGGGAGAAGGGGTTTTCATGGATTACACACTCATTATGTGTGTGGCCCATCAGAATAAAAGCTAACTTGGTTTTATGTACCAAGACATGATGTCCTTAATAAGAGAAGAGACAGTCCTTTTAATCTCTGCCCTGACCAGACCACATGTGGAATGTGGTCCTGGGAAAATATTTTAGGAGGGACATTGACAAATGAGGAATGACCATAATGGGAAGGAGACTGGGAATAATAATAATAATAATAATAATAATAATAGTTAAATTTATATAGCACCTACTATGTGCTTGGTACCATAATAAAATAAATACAAATACTGTATTTCATTTAATCCTCACAACAACCTTGGGAAGTAATTAATATCCCCATTTTATTGGTGAGAAAATTGAGGGAAACAGAGATTAAGTAATTAACCCAGGACCACACAGTTATTAAGTGTCTGAGGCCTGATTTGACACCTAATAGTAATTTGTCCTATCCACTATGCCACCTACTTCCTGGAAATAATGCTATTATGAGGATCAATTAAAAGAGCTATGGCTGTATGAAAAGGATAAGACAGAGAGGATGCAATAAGTTAAATTTTTATTTTCTGTTCCAAATTCTCTCCTTCCCTCCACTCCCTTCCTCACCCACAGAAAAGGCAAGAAATATGATGTCCATTTTACATGGGAAGTCATGCAAAACATATTTCCATATTAACCATGTTGCAAAAAAAAAAAGAAAAGAAAAGAAAAGAAGAAAGTGAAAAAATGATGCTTTGGTCTGCATTCAGAGTTCATCAGTTTTCTCTCTCTGGAGGCAGAAAGCATTTTCATCCAGAGTTAATGGTTGCCTTCTGATACTTGATGGGCAGTCATGGAGAAAAGAGCCTGGATTTGTTCTTTTTGGACATAGAAGAGAAAAAAACCATCTCTATAGAAGCTATAAAGAAGTGAATTTCCCCTCTGCCTCCAAGAGGAATAGACTGCGTCGAGAGGTAATGAGCTCACCATATCTGAAAGTCTTCAAATAGAGAACAGTCAGAGGTGCTGTACAGAGGATTCCCATTAAGATACAGGTGGTACCAAATGGCCCTCTCCCCCACCCTCAAATCCTTTCCAATTCTGAGATTCTGTGATTTAATGAACTGGAAGCCTTCTTTCATTTTCCCCTAATAATACCTTATGTGTCTTAACAGAGACATATGCACATGCTGAACAATGGCACCTCCCTGGTCTCCTTTTTACCAACTGCTGGCAAATAGAATCTGGACACCTGGGGTTTAATCCCCAGAGACTTTTTTCTGTGACTCAAGCAGGAACTGACAGGATTTCTGTGTTGTAAAACCCCCTCATTTTGCAGTCATAGACACCGAGGCCATTGCAGGCTAAGTAATTTACCCAAGATCTCCCCCTCTGTGATCTCATCCATGTGGGGTGCTCCCTCCACCACTAAGCCCTTCCTCACTTGTGACTTTGCTCACAGTTACTTAACAAAACCTGTTAAATAGAATTAGTTGAGTAGAGGAAGAGTCCCATCTGAGCTGAGCTTTGGCAGAAGATAATGATTCTGAGAACCCAGAAATGAGGTAATCTGGCATTTCAAGTGGGGGGGATGCCTCTGGGAATGCACAGAGGGGCAGCTGGTGAGAGGGGAATCCTAAGAAATACGTCTTACCCTTAAAAACCAACCTGAAGAGTCTGCATTTTATCCTACAAGCAATGGAGAGTCGTGGGAAGCTCTTGACTGAAGGATCAGGTCTGTACCTGATTAATCAATCACCAATAAGCATTGATAATGTGCCTATTATGTGCCAGACATTGCATTAAGCTCTGGGGATAGGAAAAGAGGTAAAAGATAATCGCTGATCTTAAGGATTTCATGATCTAAAGGAGGAGACAACTCTCAAATAAATACAGAGCAAGCCGTATACTGTATAAATAAGAAATAATAACAGAGTGAAAGGCATTGGGATTAAGAGGGTAGGAAAGGCTTCCTGTGGAAGGTGGGACTTAAAGGGAGGTTAATAGTGAGAGCAGAGCAGGGAGGACATTCCAGGTATAGGGGACATCTAGGAAGAATGCCTAGAACTGAGAGATGGAGTGTGGATGATTATTATTATTATTTTTTTTTCTGAGGCAATTCAGGTTAAGTGACTTGCCCAGGGTCACAAAGCTAGGAAGTGTTAAGTGTCTGAGGACAGATTTGAACTCAGGTCCTCCTGACTTCAGGGCTGGCAGCTATGTGGAGGATGGATCCCAGAAGAGTAGAGCCTGGAAATGGGAGGAAGAATTAGGAGGTTCAGAATCATCCACTCGAGAAGGGAAGAGGGCCTGAATTAAGGCTGAGGCTTTGTGAACAAATAAAAGAGCAGATGTCAGAGACGGCACAGTTTGTTAAGTGCTTCCGTAATGTGGAGCCGGCCCATGAAGGTTCAGCATGTGGGGGAGCCTGGGGAGGGGGAGGGCTGCTTCTGGAAGGGCCTGATAACCTGGGGAGAAGGGCCTGCCTTCACACTTCGGAGCATAGATAGGCATTCTGCGATGGTTTGCTGTCTCCTTCTTGTCTAGTGAGAAAGGATTTTCAACTGGCTTGCCATCCAGGACTAAGCATGTATACCAAAGCCTCAATGAATCAGACATTTGTTCTCTTCTATTCTTAGAAAAATGAGGATTCAAAATGGAGCAGATAAGATATGGCCTTGTGAGATTTTGAAAAAACAGGAATTAGAGTCCATACTAGAATTCACTAGCAGCCAGTCCTGAAGAAGGGCAACCTGTAAGGGAGTCCAACTACAACTCAGATGCTTCTGTATTAAAGGGGGAACCTTTCTGGAAATTATGATGCATCTGGAAGTGAACTTCATAGGGCAAATGCTTTGTAGCCCCTTTGCCCAGGGATTATCGTAGAGAAGATTGTGTTTCCCAGCACTGGGGAGAGGTTGTAACGTCTCTTCCCACTACATTTTTCTGAATAAATATTCTTTTATAAAAAATAATTAATACTAATTAGTCAAATGACATTGGAGTGTTAATAATCACTGGGTCAATCAATGATGTAAGAGAGATATAATTGGAGATTGATTGGGGGAAGTGGGGTAGAGATTGGGAGCAGGATTTCCTACAATTGCATTTTATAGTCCCTCAGAAGGATATTGCTGGCTTTGCACTTGAGGACCTGGTTTGTCAGTGCAAATGAAAAATTGGTGTAAAGACTCCAAAATCTCTATATAAGAGCAAAGATGAAGGCAAGGGAAAAGTCAAAGATAACACTGATCAATGATGTCATGAAGTGATTGGGATTATAGTGGTGCCCTGGATAGAGAGAACCTTGGGAAATGGAAGGCTGTAGAGCAGAAGATGAAAGATTCTATTGTAGCCATATTGAGTTATGGAACATCGAGAGGTTATGTCCAGCAAACAGTTGGCCATATAGAACCATGATCATGAAAATAAAAAAAGGTGAATATATAGATTTGGGATTGATCTGTATATCTATATTATTTGACACACATTTCCTCCCTTTTCTCCGAAGATTGAATCACCAAGGGGGAGTCAGTTGAGAAAGAGAAGAACAACAAGATGAAAGGAGAATAGTGATGGTCTGGTGCATGCTAAGGGGGCAGGAGGAGATGGACGGTGAAACAGCAAAAAGGTGCCATTGACAAGATAGTTAGCAGACAGAGGCAATATCTGGGAAGCCCAGGGGAGAAGAGTATCCAGGAAGAAGGAGGGGTTAACAATGTCAGAAGCTGCAAAGAGGTCAAGGAGGATGAGGATTAGGAAAAACTCATCAGACTTGAGAAAAGCTCATCAGGCTTAGCAGCTAAGAGATCTTAGGTAACCTTGGAGAGAGCAGTTTCAGCAGACTATAGGCTTGGACCAAAGACAGATTGCAAGGGACTGAGAAGGGAGTGGGGGATGAAGAAATGGAGGCAGGCAATTTCTTTGTGAGAACTGAGTAGTCCCCTTGTTCTTGCTGTCTGTCCATCCCTTCTACTTTTCTGCCACTCACAGGATCAATTTGATTTATAAGTAAAATAGATTTTTTTTTTTTAAAAGACATTTTGCAAAAGAGAAAACTTGGGCAAAAAGGTCAAGGAGCTTACCCAGGTCACATGCTCTCTAGCTAAGGTCTTGGGTAGGGATTTGAATCCAGGACTTTTGACTCCAATTTCAGGGTTCTTTTCACTATATCTTGTTGATATCATTTACACCATATCTCCCACAAATGCTATCTTGCCTAATTTTCTTCGGTCTGACATGGATCTTTCTAGTGGCTTTGAGTCCTTGACAGTTTGTCATAGCTGCTAACAAGTAAGTCATTTCTTCAGGAACTTTATCCTCTTTAGTTTCACTAAATAATTTTTCAAGTCTATATACTGGATTAGTTCACATAGGATTTTAGAGAAGATAATATGTGCTAATGATTTTCCAATTATGTCATATATATTATTTGCCAATTATATCATTTACCAATGATTTTTACTACCAAAAGCCTAGACTCTGATAGAGGGAATTAATTCTATTTCCATTTTCTTACATGATGTAATTACTGGGGCCCCTTGCAAAGACAAAGGCCTCCCCCCTGCTCTGTTCTGGTTTACCCAATGCCCTGGTTCCCCAAGGCCCTCCTGTCTATGTGCTCTCAAGTGGGTAACAATTTGCCACTTCTCTATAACCAGAAAGGGAACTAATGAAATCATATTTGTGAAATGCTTATAGCCCCATGACAGAATATGTTCTAAGTAGAGAAATAGAGAAATAGCTAATTTAGACTCCCCAAGGGGGATGGAGTAGCAAGTCTGGGTCTCAACTATTGCACAAAGTGAGGTCCAATTGAGAGAGAAGAGAAATAGATTTTAAGTTAGAGGGCATGATGTCCAGTCCTTATTTTATCACTTATTCCCTGTGTGACACTAAGCAAGCTACTTTAACAATATGGATATTAGAAGAAAACTTTTCCCTTCCTTCACATTGGTATGACGTGGAAATTTGCATTTATTGTTACATATTAATCAGTTTTGCTGATTTTTCCCTTTTTTTTCTTTAAAAAAATGTTCTTTGTTATATAGAAGGAAAAAGAAGGATAGAGAGGAAAATTTAGGCAGACAAATATCAATAAAATTTATTTTTAAAAAATTAAAAATAATTTGTGCATCTTTTTTTTTTTAATATGGAAAATCGGGTTATTAAATGTGTCTTCCTACTCTGAATTCTATGATTCTGACCTTCCTATCTCATTGTCCACTGTTTCACAATGGCCTAAAGAAACCATGGCTATGCCAACAAAGAGTAAGCTCTGCCACGGCCTACCAAACCAGGAGGGCTTCAGTTTTCCAGGGCACCTGCTCTCAAGAACAAAGAACTAGATCTCATTCCCATTAATTATGGAAAGCAAGAAGGCTTTGGCATTTTCTATTTCCGTACCAGCTAAGGAACTGTTCTCTGTGTTCAAAGCATAGACTAGACTCCTTCCTAGAGGTCAGGATAAAGGGACTCAAGAAATACCAGGTTATTAGGAAGAATGAAATACTCTTTTTTTTTTTTTTTAATGGGGGTAAGGGTGAGAGAAGAAGTCTTTAATATAAAAACAAAGAAAAGGATCTGAGAAGGAATCCTGAGCTATGACAGAAGATTGAAATCTGTGATACAGAGAACAAAGGGAAGGACCATTGAATTTTTTTTTTTCTCCCGAAGCAATTGGGGTTAAGTGACTTGCCCAGGGTCACACAGCCAAGTGTTAAGAGCCTGAAACCATATTTGAACTCAGGTCCTCCTGACTTCAGGACTGGTACTCTATCCATTGTGCCACCTAGCTATCCCCAACCATTGAACATTTTAAAGCTAACAAAACAGAAATCAATCAATTAACATTTATTAAAATCTATTATGTGTCAGGTATTATACTAAGCACTAGAGATAAAAAGAAGAGGCAAGACAGCCCCTACCCTCAAGGAGCTTACAGTCTTATGGAGAAACTTACAATATGAGATTTTCTTTATTAAGGAAAAAACCAAAACTCCCCAAGAAAGAGAGAGTAACTTGTCCTCCAAGGAGATATCAAAGAAATTTCCTAGAAGTGCTTGCTTTAGATTTTATTCAGATATTTGATAAAATGCTCTTCTTGTAAATGAGATGAAGAGATGTGGCAGAGAAAATAATGCAATCAGTAGGATTCTGAACTGGTTGAATTGGCCAGATGAATGATCTATCAATAATGAGTCTATCTATGTCAACTGGACCAAATTTTCTAGTAAAGTGAATTAGGAATTAGTGCTTGACCCTTTGCTGTCTAACATATTTATCAACAGCTTGGGGAAAGTCATCAATGTCATGCTTCCCGAATTTGAAAATGACAAAGCTAGAAGGGATGGCTAACACCAGACTCCAGCATCTAAATTGATAAATTTAGAATGTTGGGCCAAATCTAAAAAGATAAAATTCAGAAAGGATAAATATAAAGTCTTACATTTAGGTTCAAGAAGTCAACCTCATAAGTATAAGACAGGAAAGATACGACAAGACAGTCATATGCTTGAAAAAAGATCTTTGGTTTTTAGTAGAGACTCAGAAAACTCAACGTGAATCAACTTTATGATGTTAGCCAAGAAAGTTCATGTGATGTTTGGGGGCCAACCATCAAGGATTAGAAAGGCTTATGCTTCTGGTTCTGTACCTTCTCAAACCATGGTGGGACATTATGTTCTATTCTGGACATCATATTTTAGGAAGAATACTAATAGGATAAAGGGAATGTCTAAAAGAAGGCACCCATAATGGGGAAGGATGATTGAGATCATACAATACAAAAATTAGTTGGAGAAACTCAGGATGTTTCTCCTAGAGAACATAAGATGTGGGGAAAGCATGATAGCTTTGTCAAATTAATTAAAGAACTGTAATAGAGAAGATAGATTAGCTTGATTCTGCTTGACCCCAGAAGGAAGGAGAAGGAAAAAAAAGGGTGGGTTAGTAGCTGTAGTGAGGTAGATTTTTTAAAATTAATTTTATAATTATAACATTTTTTGACAATACATATGCATAGGTAATTTTTTTTACAACATTTTCCCTTGTACTCCCTTCTGTTCCGAATTTTTCCCCTCCTTCCCTCCACCCTTCCCCTAGATGGCAGGCAGTCCCATACATATTAAATATGTTATAGTATATCCTAGGTACAATTTGCAGAACCGAATTTTGTTGTTGTTGTTGTTGTTGTTGTTGCAAAGGAAGAATTGGATTCAGAAGGTAAAAATAACAGTTTACACTCATTTCCCAGTGTTTCTTTTCTGGGTGTAGCTGATTCTGTCCATCATTGATCAATTGGAATTGAATTAGCTCTTCTCTATGTTGAAAATATCCACTTCCATCAGAATACATCCTCATATAGTATCATTGTTGAAGTGTATAATGATCCCCTAGTTCTGCTCATTTCATAAAGAGGTAGATTTTTCTCTGATATGAGGAATAATTTTCTAATAATTAACAACTGAATGCAGGTCACAAAGCAATGAAAAAACTTTTTTTTGAAGCGGACAAAACAATCCATCATAGAGGTCATCATCTATCCTGGATTGGGAGACGTGTCCTTATGAATAAAAGAAGGATCTATTGAGATAGCTTTTTTTTTTTTTTTTTTTAAGTGTTCAGAGAAAGAATATGACAGAGCTGTTCTTAAATAAGACTGATCCTACTTCTTCATGTTTTCAAGGCCTCCAGCACATTCTTTTCAATCTGCTACCAAGAAGAAAATCTTTTTCTTTTGAAAATGCATTGGGTTTATGAAAAGAGCCAAAGTTGAGTTGAGTGCTCTGAATGCAATGGATGATCAAAAATGGGGAATCCCATTTGGAGTTGAATATGAAAAAAAATGGTGTGACTATAATATAAAGGAATAAGTGTTTAGCCTTCACCTACCCCATCCCCAAGGGAATAGATGCCTTTGAAGGTGAATACTCTGTAGGGTGCTTAAATCCTGGCGTGTTTGTTTAGAAAACAAGCAAAAAATGATCACTTTATTTTATTGCCAAGGCTTGTCTAATAACATCCCAGGGCTTGGTTTTAATTCAATCAAACAGCTGTTGACTAAGCATCTGTTGTATATAGAACTCTTAATAGGCATTGGGAGTGATACAAAGATTAAATAAGACTACCAGGTACCAGCCATCCCAGGGCTAATAGGAAGATATGACTTATGGCCTAATAACTAATTAAAAGTTATACGTGACAAATGTATTAAAATATTGTACACAATGATTATAATACTGCATATGGTAATGGTAATAAAAAGCCCATCAAATGGAAAAAAGCTGAAAAAAGTCATGGCATGTGAAGAGAATGGAATGCTACAATGCTTTCAGAAATGACAAAAGGAATGAGTTCAAAGAAACCTAGGTAGACTTGTTTGTACTGGTGCAGAAAGAAGTAAACAGAATCAGAACAGAGCACAAAATAGTAACAACACTGTAAAAACAAAAAACCCTGAATGACTAAGAAGTTTGATCCATGCAGTGATTTAGTATGATTCCAAAAGATTGATGATGAAATGCACTAGCCACTCTCTGACAGAGATATGATGGGTTCAAGATGCAGATCCTGTCCATTTCTAGCCATGAGCAACTTGGAAATGTATTTTGCTTTACTATTCCTATTTATTATAAGACTTGTCTTTTTTTTTTTTTTCTTTTTCTTTTTCTTTTAAATGAGGAGAGATGAAAGGGAAATAAAATTAATACTTCTTAATTTAAAAATTAATTAAAAATTAAATTTAAAAATTTAAAAATGGGCAGCTGTTTCTTAGTAGCTAAGGTGATGGGCCTGGAATCAGAAGGATTCATACTCTTGCTTTGACGTTGTTTTCTGCCTCTTTAAAATGAGGAGTTTAGGAGAGGGAGAAAAAATTTGGAGCACAAGGTTTTGCAAGGATAAATGTTGAAAACCATCTTTGTATGTATTTTGAAAATAAAAAGCTATTGTTAGAGAAATAAAAATAAATAAAATGAGAGATTTGAACTAGATGCCTCTGAAGCCCCTTAGCTCTAGAATTACAATTCCATGATCCTACAAAATGGGTATTTGAAGGGTCTGAGGTGGGGGAGGCTACCTGAAATCATCTAGAAAGACTTCCTTCAGGAGATAGCATTTAAAGAATAGATAGAAACCAGGCAGGGTATGGGAAAGGATGGCATTCCAGCCTTTCAGGCAAAGTCTGAGCAAAAGTCTGGGGGCAACGAAGTATGTTCAAAAGACAGAGAGCCTGATCCAGTTTGTCTGGAGTGAACATTATGTAGCCACTCTTTTCCTTTTTGAATGTAGAAATATGGCAGAACATTTCACAAGCCATAATGACATTTCCTCATTTTGAGGAAGAAACCCCCCAAAAACTTTTTTTTTTCAAGTGGAGCTCAGCTTAGGGGAATCAACTTACGCATCTTATTAATATTATATTGAAAAATACTAGTAATCAGTACCAAATTGGTATAAGCTTCTCTTCTTGCTGCTAAGTGGAAGATATTCCTTTTTAATAAACCCATTAGTTAATCATTATAAGATTATAAGATGGAGAGATCCTGAAGTCTTGAGATCTCATTTTGGGTTAAAGTCTTGATTGACGTTTACAATCTAGGTGATCTCAGGTAAGTGGATTTTTCTCTTTTAGCCTCAGCTTTCTCTTCTGCAAAATGGGAATAATAATAGCTGCACTGCTTTGTACTCTTGTGGTAAGGCAAGAATTTTGTAAACCTTAAATTATTGTGAATTACTATAGCCAGACATTTGTTCTGTCCAAGAGAAATTTAAAGTAGAATATAAAGATATTGTTGTTGTTGCTGTCAACATTTCATCTTTTCCTAATTTTTAAATATGATTCAGATAGAAATTATTAAAGGCAAGTATCTATCCTGTTATCATTGGTGTTTTGTAAACTATTGTGTAATTTAATAAATGACTATTTTTTTATGTTTGTTTATCTTATATAGATTTAATGAAAACTTCTTTGGACTTACTCTGCTAGCAGGCAAGACAACAGAGATGTCATGTACTTCTTCCTTTTCCTACATGAGTTTAATTTCTACTAGATCTTTATATTTCATGTACTTTACAGATCCTGAGTATCTAGTACAAAGGCAGCTAGCTGGTGGTATAGAGCATTGGTCCCGGCCTTGGGAAGACCCAAGTTTAAATTCATTGTCAGACACTAATGATGCGAGTCTGGGTAAGTCATTTAAGCTCTCTTTGCTTCAATTTTCTTAACGACAAAATAGTGAGAATATAATAGCACATACTTCAAGGATTGTCATGAGATTAAAATACATGAGTTACTATTGTAAAGTACTTAGCACAACCCCTGGCACATAACTATATAAATGCTTATTCCCTTTTTCCCTACAGTATCTATTTAAAATGTTGTTCTTAAGGTTTTTAATGGGTCAATTTTATGTGCAACTAGGTGTAAGCAATAATTGTCTCTAATGATGCTCTAATTCCAATATAGAATTTGTTACATTCTCAAGGATATTTGGAGATTTATATTTATTCAATAGAAATTTTTACCTATTTAAGATTTATTTGTCATCTACTTGATAGATGCTAGAAAGTTGTTCATGCAAAATTCTGGCCACCTTGTGTTTTTCTATTTTTCTAGTAGATACATAAGTTTTGCAGCATGTGGTGATATGTTGCCTAGCTTCCAACCCTTCATTTCATGATCTGCATGGATCCATTCATTCTCTTTAAAGATAGTCTTTCTATAATGTCTTTTGATAATGGCATAATCCTAAATTGCTATCAAAAATACCTCCATTTATATAAGAAAATCTGCATAGCTTAGCCATTATTTTAATGTAGACTCAGTATACATGGATGTTGCCCATGATATATATATAGAGAGAATATATATATATATATATATATATATATATATATATATGATTCCACATTGAGATCTTAGCTGTTCCATAGGTTTTATCAACAGATAAATACCATTTAGTTACATTTGACAAATCCTGTTGTCAGCCTTTAAGACTGGGCTTATATCAGAAAGGAAGCTAACAAAGTATTTTTCTAGTAATTTATGCACCACTGTGAAGCATTTGAGCCAATAATTATGCTTCTTACATAGACCTGTCAATTTCTACTTTTTTAGAGAAACAAGAATTTTAATTGCTTCCCTTTTTAAGTAGCTCTTCTTTAAAAAAAAGAAAAAAGCAAAGTAAAAGTCTTCTTTTGTTTTCACATCATTTTTGTTCCATGTGTTTTTTCTTTTAATTCAATATATGCTTTATCTTAAGTAATTTTAAGTTAATTTTTTTATTTTCTATCACCCATACTTCCCACTATATTCTTCTGCTTATCCCTTTGCAGAGAGCAATTCTTAATAATAAAGCATATATAGAGAGAAATAAGAAAAAAAGAATTCTGCAAAACTAAAGGTAGATACGGAAACCTCAATCCTGGGAATTGGAAGAAATCAATAAAAGTTATGAACTATATGTGAACAAGTTTTTCTTCAATTTGGAAATTATTAATTGCTTTGACCATTAAATAAAATCAGATGACCGCCACTTGGGAAATTAATTAGGATTGGTTGAAAGAATCAGACACCACATATGAGAGTAATGGAATATTACTGTTCTTTAAGAAAAGACGAGCAGCTTAGAATAATCAGGAGCATATATTTACAACTGTCAGCAAGCATAATATGCAATGGAGATAAACTGGAACCTTTCCCAGTAAAATCAGGAGTGAAACAAGGTTGCCCACTATCACCATTACTATTCAATATTGTATTAGAAATGCTAGCCTCAGCAATAAAAGTCAAGAAAGAGATTAAAGGAATAAGAGTAGGTAATGAGGAAATCAAACTGTCACTCTTTGCAGATGATATGATGGTATACTTAGAGAACCCCAGAGATTCTAATCAAAAGTTATTAGAAATAATTTACAACTTTAGCAAAGTGGCAGGATACAAAATAAATCCACATAAATCCTCAGCATTTTTATACATCACCAACAAAATGCAACAGCAAGAGATACAAAGAGAAATTCCATTCCAAACAAATGTTGAGAGTATAAAATATTTGGGAATCCATCTACCAAAGAAAAGTCAGGAATTATATGAGCAAAATTACAAAATGCCACAAAAATAAAGTCAGATTTAAATAATTGGAAAGACATCCAGTGCTCGGGATAGGCCAAGTGAATATAATAAAGGTGACAATACTCCCCAAACTAATCTATTTATTTAGTGCTATACCAATCAGACTCCCAAGAAACTATTTTAGTGACCTAGAAAAAATAACAACAAAGTTCATATGGAAGAATAAAAGATTGAGAATTTCAAGGGAATTAATGAAAAAAAAGTCAGATGAAGGTGGTCTAGGTATACCTGATCTAAAACTATATTATATAGCAGCAGTCACTATTGGTTAAGAAATAGACTGGTTGATCAGATACAAAGCACAAAAAAGAGTACATCTATAGCAACCTAGTGATTGATAAACCCAAAGATACCAACATTAGGGATAAAAATGCATTATTTGAAAAAAACTGTTGGAAAACTGGAAATTAGTATGGCAGAAATTAGATATGGACCCACACTTAACACCATATACCAAGATAAGATCAAAATGGGTCCATGATTTAGGCATAAAAAATGAGATCATAAATAGATTAGAGGAACAGAGAATAGTCTACCTCTCAGACCTGTGGAGGAGGAAGGAATTTATGACCAGAGGAGAACTAGAGATCATTATTGATCACAAAATAGAAGATTTTGATTACATCAAACTAAAAAGTTTCTGTACAAACAATACTAATGCAAACAAGATTAGAAGGGAAGTAACAAATTGGGAAAATATTTTTATAGTTAAAGGTTCAGATAAAGGTCTCATTTCCAAAATATATAGAGAATTGACTCTAATTTATAAGAAATCAAACCATTCTCCAATTGATAAATGGTCAAAGGATATGAACAGACAATATTCAGAGGATGAAATTGAAACTATTTCCACTCATATGAAAGAGTGTTCCAAATCACTACTGATCAGAGAAATGAAAATTAAGAAAACTCTGAGATACCACTACACACCTGTCAGATTGGCTAAGATGACAGGAACAAATAATTATGAATGTTGGAGGGGATGTGGGAAAACTGGGACACTAATACATTGTTGGTGGAGTTGTGAAAGAATCCAACCATTCTGGAGAGCAATCTGGAACTATGCCCAAAAAGTTATCAAACTGTGCATACCTTTTGATCCAGCAGTGCTAATGGGCTTATATCTCAAGGAAATACTAAAGACGGGAAAGGGACCTGTATGTGCCAAAATGTTTGTGGCAGCTCTTTTCGTAGTGGCTAGAAACTGGAAGATGAATGGATGTCCATCAATTGGAGAATGGTTGGGTAAATTATGGTATATGAATGTTATGGAATATTATTGTTCTGTAAGAAATGACCAGCAGGAGGAATACAGAGAGGCTTGGAGAGACTTACATCAACTGATGCTGAGTGAAACAAGCAGGACCAGGAGATCTCTGTACACTTCAACAACAATACTGTATGAGGATGTATTCTGATGGAAGTGGAAATCTTCAACATAAAGAAGATCCAACTCACTTCCAGCTGATCAATGATAGACAGAAACAACTACACCCAGAGAAGGAACACTGGGAAGTGAATGTAAATTGTTAGCACTACTGTCTATCTACCCAGGTTACTTATACTTTCGGAATCTAATACTTAACGTACAACAAGAAAATTGGATTTACACACATATATTGTATCTAGGTTATACTGTAACACATGTAAAATGTATGGGATTGCCTGTCATCTAGGGGAGGGAGTAGAGGGAGGGAGGGGAAAATCTGGAAAAATGAATACAAGGGATAATGTTATAAAAAAAAACTTACTCATGCATATATACTGCCAAAAAAATGTATAATTATAAAAAAAAAAAAAAAAGACAAGCAGGCTGATTTCAGAAAAATCTGGAAAGACTTACATCAATTGATGCTGAGTGAGTTGAGCAGAACCAAGAGAACATTGTACACAGAAATAACAAAATTATATATAGCCTTGGCTCTTTTCGACAAGGAGATGATTCAAGGCAATTCCAATAGACTTAGAAATGAAAACATCATCTGCATCAGAGAGAACTATGGAGGTGGATCAAAACATAGTATTTTCACCTTTTTTTGTTGATATTGTTTCCCCTTTTGAACTGTCTTGAGCAGCATGATGAATATGGAAATGTAAGAATAACACGTTTAACCTATATAGGATTGCTAGCTGTATAGGAGAAGGGTTAAGAGAAAGGAGGGAAAAAATTTTGGAACACAAGGTTTTGCAAAGGTGAATGTCGAAAATTATCTTTTCATGTATTTGGAAAAATAAAATGCAATTAAGGAAAGAAAGGGGAAAAAAAAGAATCAGGCACCCCTCAGTCTGTGTATGATATAGCAGCATATTTCTAGCAGGAGATCCTCACTACTTTTAGCCATAGGAATTTGCCTTTGAAGGGAAAGAGGATTGAACTCCCTTTCTCTTTCCCATGCACTTTGACTAAAAAATAAACTTAGGAATTTAGGGATTTAGACTTCCCATTGACATCAATAGCAGGGTCCCCAAAACAGCAGGAGCTGATGGTCTACATCTGCAGCTCAGAGGTGCAGCAGGGAGAAATTAGACACACAAAGGACAGGCAATTTCAGGACTCTACAAGGGCAACAACCTCTGAGTCCAGCAGAGACTTCTGGAGTCTTGCATGCATGAAGGAATTCTAAGAAGTTCTTGCTTTCCCACTTGGGGTCTCTGAGCTTGAACCCATTTAGCAATACAGCTACCTTAAACAGTTAGTTGGAGAGCTGGGTCTGGAGTTTGCCAGACCTGAGTCCAAATGCAGCTTTAAACACTCCTTAGCTGTGTGACTGGGAACAAATCTGTCTGCCTCAATTTCCTAGTCTGCAAAATTGGGATAAAACAGCACCTACTTCCCAGGGCTGTTACAAGAATCAAGCGAGATGGTAATTATAAAGTAGGTCAAAGCCTGACACATAGTAGTACTACATAAATGTGAGCCATTATTATTTCCCTAAGGAAATAATGTGTCTAACTGTGGGAAAATGTGTCCCAGGATTTTGGGGGAACTATTCTTTGTACTAACTGTTCTTATTATAACACTTGAGTAAATACCCTGTTCCAAAAGCTAATTAACTGTGACTGGCTAATTAATCACTAGGAAGGATGTTGGATGGGGCTCATGAGCGACAAAAGTAGAGACACCCATAGAATCCTGAGGGTAAGGAGGATAATTGCTCTCTGGGGATATGGGCCAACAAGTCAAGAAGGAGTTGGGGAAGTAACGCTAAAGGGAACATTACATAAATAAAATATCCAAAAATAAAAGTGTGATGTTATCTGCAGTTATATCCCATACCCAGGATCTCCCACTTCTACAAAGGCGCAGGGGCAAACATCAATTCATAAGTCTTCTTTGGGGCTAAGCTCAGTCATTAATATTCCACAGTTTTAACGGTTTTATTGTTTTTTGTCAATGTCTTGTTCTTTTCCTACACACGACTGTCTCATGCTATAGCCATCCTGTTTCCCTAACTCTGCCTTCTTCACTTGCATCCGTTCATGTAAAACCTTCCTTCCTTCTCTGTATTCATCGTATTCCTTAGAGGACATGAATCTTCCATTACAATCCATGTACTACAATTTTTAAACCATTCCCCAAAGCAATGGGCAGATGCTGGAACTCTGTCTTCCCAGAAATCAGCCGGAGTCAGGATCACTAAACGTCTTTATTCTTGATCTTTTATGGTCAAGGTCAGGGGTTAGGTCTAACAATCTCACACACACCTTCCTCCCTCAAACTCCAGGAGAGACGGAGCGTGAGCATCTCAATTCCTCTTCCTCCTCCTCCTCCCACACACGTCACTTCCCTTCTTTGTCCCACCAATCAAGTCAGCACAGAACAGCTGGGGAGGGTCAACCTTCAAACAAGTTAATAGGGAACCGTCCAAGTGGCAATTAGTCTCACGTGCTCCATTATCCAAATGCATTTGCTCAGTTCTAGCCCTTTACAGGCAGCTACTTTGTTTCCAATAATTTGCTACCATAAAAAAGTACAACTATAAATATTTTAGTGCATTTGGGGACTTTGTGTCACCAACCTTGTTGGGTGTATGTTTCTAGCAACAGAAACTGAGTCAAAGGGTAGGGATATTTTAATTCTTTAATTGGCATAATTCCAGATTGTTTCCTGGAATGGTTACAGTGCATTAAAGTGATATTAGATTATTTTCAACCTTACAGATAGCCAAAAATTTCCTTGATAGCCAAAGTTTCCTTCTTTGGGGATTCTCTGTCTTCTCTAATTTCTTTATTTCTCAAGCCTCAAGAATATAGCTTTCAGTTAAGGTTGATTTACTTTGTTTTTTGGTTTCCTTTAACTATAACATCTTCCCCTTTTAACTTTCACTTTCAGTTGTTAGGAGAATTGAGAATGTCTGATGTTCTTCTCTCTATTATGTCTATAATGTAGAATATGTTCTACATGTTCTTTTTTATTGTCTTTAATCAAGCAGGCATGGTGTTTGAGTTTTCTGCTGTGCCAGATATTGATATTATCTTATAATGTCTTTAAAATCTTCTTTTGATCATTATTGTTTTCAATAATTTTCTCAAGCTACTTTGGTAGTTAGGTGGTGTAGTGGATAGAATTTAAGTCAAGAATTCTTGAGCTGAACTCCCTCCTCAAGCATTTACTAGTTTATCTAACTCTGTATAGGTTATTTGACCTTCTCTGTGCCTCAGTTTGTTTATCTATAAAGTGAGGGGATTTGGACTTGATTCCTCAGGTCCCTTTCAGTTCTAAATCTGTCATCCTAGGCTAGGATGGTATTTGGCGCCCAGTCTTCGGAATATTCCAAAACAATTCCAACCTTCCTTCTATTGTCTTTTCCAAGCCAACTTTTATAGAATATACTGTTGAGTTCAAATCCTGAAATGTTTTTATAGTCTGTTAAATAACATGGAAGAATGCAATCATTCATGATGATTACAATAGATAATGAGTTTTTCCCCTTAATTACTCTGTGCTTTCTTTCTGACATTATCTCCAACTTATCCTGTATATATCTTGTTTGTATATATTTGTTTGAATTTGTCTCTTCCACTTAGATTATGAGCTCCTTGAGGGCAGGGACTATTTTTGCCTTGCTTTGTGTCCCCAGTAATTAGCACAGAGCCTGGCAACTAAGAAATATTTGTTGACTTGTTGACTTGTTTTGGTATAGCTAGTCTATTAATTCATGTTATCAAATCAAAAAACAAAAAAAAACTGAAATTCCATTCCTACTATACCTATTCCCCTGAAGCAATGATTTTGTTTTTGCCAGCAATTTCATTATTACTTTTAGACTTTGTAGATTTGTCAATACTTTCATTTCTTTAGGTTTTCCCTCTTCAAATTTAAATAATGCCTCAATATTTGCTCATTTCATTCAATCTGATCTGAGGAATAATGTCACTTCTTAAGATTGCCCTATACTGATTTAGCAGTAATTCACTATTGCATAACGTGGAGTTGTGAACATCATTGATAAAAAGTAACCCTTGTGGGGTAGCTGAGTGGGACGGTGTATAGAGCACCAGCCCTGAAGTCAGGGGGACCTGAGTTCAAATCTGATTACATCCTAGCTCTGTGACCCTGGGCAAGTCATTTAACCCCAATTGCCTCAGGGGGGAAAAAAGCAACCCTTGTAAATTAATGGGGAAAAAAATGCAAAGGAAGATAGCCTAGCTGCACCAGACCTAAAACTATATTATGAAGCAGTGGTACTGGCTAAGAAATAGAATAGTGGATCTACTACTACTGGATCCACTCAGTGGAATAGCTGGTTTACAAGATATAATAGTCAATGACTGTAGTAATCTAGTGTTGGATAAACCCAAAGATTCCAGCTTCTAGAATAAGAATTCAGTATTTGACAAAAATTGCTGGGAAAACTGGAAAATAGTATGGCAGAAACTAGACACTGACCAACATCTAACACTCTGAATCAAGGTAAAGTCAAAATGAGTTCACGATTTAGATATAAAGGTTAATAACTATAAGCAAATTAGGAAAACAAGGAATTTACCTCCCAAATCTGTAGAGAAGGGTGGCATTTGTAGCCAAAGAACTAGAAAACATTATGAAATGCAAAATAGATAATTTTAATTATATCAAATTTAAAAGTTTTCATACAAACAAAACCAATGCAGCCAAGATTAGAAAGGAAGCAGAAATCTGGTGTGGGGAGGATTTTTACAGCTAGTGTTTTGGAAAATAAATGCCTAATTTCTAAAATATGTAGAGAATTCATTCAAATTTATAACATAAGCAATAAAAAAGGATATAAACAGACAATTTTCAGATGAAGAAATCAAAGCCATGTAAATCATATGAAAAAATGCTCTAAATCACTAGTGATTAGAGAAATACAAAATAAGGCAGCTCTGAGGCACCACTTCACATATCTCAACTTGGTTAAGATGACAGGAAAAGATAATGATGTTAGAGGGGATGTGGGAAAACTGGGATACTGATATGTTATTAGAGAGTTGTCTTAATTTGCATTTCTCTGATCAGTAGTGATTTGGAACACTCTTTCATATGAGTGGATATAGTTTCAATTTCATCACCTGAGAATTGTCTGTTCATATCCTTTGACCATTTATCAATTGGAGAATGGTTTGATTTCTTATAAATTAGGGTCAGTTCTCTATATATTTTGGAAATGAGACCTTTGTCAGAACCTTTAACTATAAAAATATTTTCCCAATTTGTTACTTCCCTTCTAATCTTGTTTGCATTAGTATTGTTTGTACAGAAACTTTTTAGTTTGATGTAATCAAAATCTTCTATTTTGTGATCAATAATGATCTCTAGTTCTCCTCTAGTCATAAATTCCTTCCTCCTCCACAGGTCTGAGAGGTAGATTATCCTCTGTTCCTCTAATCTATTTATGATCTCATTCTTTAGGCCTAAATCATGGACCCATTTTGATCTTATCTTGGTATATGGTGTTAAGTGTGGATCCATATCTAATTTCTGCCATACTAATTTCCAGTTTTCCCAACAGTTTTTTTCAAAAAATGCATTTTTATCCCTAATGTTGGTATCTTTGGGTTTATCAAACTAGATTGCTATAGATGTACCCTTTTTTGTCCTTTGTATCTAATCTGTTCCAGTGATCGACCGGTCTATTTCTTAGCCAGTACCAAATGGTTTTGGTGACTGCTGCTATATAATATAGCTTTAGATCAGGTACACCTAGACCTCCTTCATCTGACTTTTTTTTCATTAGTTCCCTTGCAATTCTCGACCTTTTATTCTTCCATATGAATTTTGTTGTTATTTTTTCTAGGTCACTAAATAGTTTCTTGGGAGTCTGGTTGGTATAGCATTAAATAAATAGATTAGTTTGGGGAGTATTGTCATCTTTATTATATTCACTTGGGCTATACACGAGCATTGGTCCTTTCTATGTCATTAAGTCTCTGTATTAGCTTGGGCAAGTCACTCTTTTTCTCCTCCAAACCAGAATTACCCTGGAAAAATCCAACACACATGTAAGCCACATCCCTTGCCTAGGAATTCCTTATCTTCATAAGGCAGTGGAAAGATATCTGAATTAGAAGTCAGAAGACTGTTCTAGTTTTTTCTCAATCTCAGACAGAGTGGCTCTATGGCTTGAGGCAAGTCACAAAATTCCAGGTTTATCATCTGGAAAACAAAGGTAATATTCCCTATCTGTGACCCACACACAAAAGTAAAGTAGTATTATAATTCACTGTTATTAGTTATATGACCTATTGTTAGAAAGCAGGATATTGGCTTGGAAGGAGAGCTGATCTTGCATTCAAAAGACCTTGATTCTGGCAATATCTGGCAAGTCACTTAATCTGACATTCAAAGCCTTTTAGAACCTAGTCCCTTCCTACTTTTCCAGTTTTCTTACACCTTACTCCCATGGTACTCCGGTGACTAGGGCCTCCTGGCTGTTGTGCCAACAGAACGCTTTATCTCCTAGCTTTGGGCATTTTCTCCAGCTGTCTCCCATGCTTGGAATATTCTCCCTCCTTGCCTTCATTTAAGTCCCAACTTAAATCTCACTTTCTACAGGCAACATACCTTAACCCCTTAATTCCACTGTTTCCATCTCTTAATTATTTCTTCTTTAAACTGTACAGAGATTGCTTCCTATGTTATTTGTTTTATATATTTTATATATTTTATATATTTTAACATTTAACATGTATTGGAAGATGGGGTGGGGGGAAGGAGGGAAAATTTTGGAACAGAAAGTTTTGCAAAAGTCACTATTAAAAAATTACCCATGCATATATCTTGTAAAGAAAACGCTTTAATTAAAAAAAAATGTTTATTGAATTGAATTGAACCTATTTCTGAATCTGTGAAAAAGAGGAATAGTATTTGCACTATTGCTTTGGGATTTGTTTTCTGAGGGAAGCTTCCTTAGAATATAAGATGTTATAGAAATATTAGGGGAGCTTTGATTTTTCTGACAAAGAACCGCAGGTAAGGAAAGTTCCTCTCACTTTGCCCGCCTGCTTTTCCCCTGCCATTGATAGTCTGGAGTGTGAAATGACTTTCCCAGAGTCACACAGCCAGGATATGTCAGCATATCAGAACTGGTGGAATTGTTGGGACTGTTGGTAGCTCCAGTAACCGCCCAAAATTCTCTTTAAGCAAATCTAGAGTCTTCACATTCACTCTGAGCCAATCAGGGTCCAACAATGATCAAGTTGAGCTCAGCCTGGGAACTACTGTTGGCCAATCACTGAGAGCCAGAGCAATTGTGGATTTAAGAGTCTTCCCCATCCAGATTGAAGTGTGTGTATGTTATGAGTGTGAAGGGGGTGTGAGATGTGTGGGGGGTGATGGACATGTGGAGGTGATGTTTTATGTAGGGGTGAGAGGTGTAAGGGGACTAGGGGAGTAAGGAGTAAATAGGTGCCTTCTTGTAAATGAAGGGGGGGTGTTTCAATAAGGGTATTTCACTAGCTGTGTGACCCTGAGTAAGTCACTTATTCCCAATTGCCTCAGCAAAAAAATAAAATGAAATAAAAATAAGAGTGCTTCCATTCACCATAGATTCTGCTCTCCTCCCTACTTTCACCCATGACCAAACCGGGCAGCCACAGAAAGAGTAAAGGGGGCAAAGAAGGCCAGGCTGCCTGAGCTCTGGTAGCCATCCTTGGTTTGAATATATCTGCCTGAGACAGGCAGCCAGGGTTCCACCAGCTCAGTCTTTCCACAGCTCTACTTCCGGTTGGGCTCCTACGTTGCTTCCTATAAAACAAAGGGACCTCTCAGCATTGAGCTAATGATTATAGTAATAGAGCTGGAAAAGGTCATTTGACTCTTCCCGGACAGGGTCAGCTCCACAGACCCACACATAGTCTCTAACAGGAGGCTCTCTACCCCTATGGAATAACAGCTCTGGGCTCCTGGTCATGACACTCAAAAGTTATTTTTATGTTTGGAGTGTGTGTATATGTAGAAGTTCCATGGTGCCATTGCCAAGGACAAGTCCACTCTATTTTACAGAAATGTATCTGCCAGTTTTGGCAGGCTAGTGAAGCCCTGGATCCTTTTAGAATATGGTTTTAAATGTATAAAATTAAATTCATAGAATAGCCAAAGAAACCAACGATAAAGAGCTATCACAATATTTTTAAAAGATAAATTCTTGGACTCCAAGTTAAGTTCCTCCGAATTGTAGGCACAAAACAGCATTAGAAATGACATTAAAAAAATTTAATAGTATTTTTCAACATTATTTTTCCAATTATATGTAAAAATAATTTTCAACATTAATTTTTCTTTTTTTCCATCTTTTTTATTATTATTAAAGCTTTTTATTTTCAAAACATATGCACGGATAATTTTTCAACATGGATCCTTGCATAAAAATTTTCTCCTCCTGCCCTAGATGGCAAGTAATCCAATATATGTTATGCATGTAAAAATATATATTAAATCCAATATGTGTAAAAATATTTGTACAAATATCTTGTTGCACAAGAAAGATCAAATCAAAAAGAAAACAAAATGAATAAGGAAACAAAATGCAAGTGAACAACAAAAAGAGTGAGAATGTTGTCAATATTTATTTTTCTAAGATTTCTGAGTTCCAAATTTTTTTCTCTCTCTCCCTTACCTTTCACCTTCTCAAGACAGGGATATAGGTTACACATGTACAATCATTGGAAACATTTCCATATTAGTCATGTTGTGCAAAAAAAATCAATTAAAAAAAATCCCATCCTAAGTCTATTGAAATTGTCTTGGATCACCACATACTTGAGAAGAGTCAAGTCCATCATAGTTGATCATCATAATCTTGTTATTACTATGTCTAATGTTCTCCTGATTTTGCTCACTTCACTCAACATCACTTCATGTCTTTTCTGAAATCAGCCTGCTCATCATTTTGTATGAATAATATTCTATTACATTCATATATCATAATTTATTCAGCCATTGCCCAATTGATATGTATCCACTCAATTTCCAGTTCCTCACCATTACATAAAGGACTGCTACAAACATTTTTGTATAGGTGGATCCTTTTCCCTCTTTTATGATTTCTTTGGTATACAGACCTAGTAGAAATACTGATGGATAAAAGGGTATACACAGTTTTATATTCTTTAGGGCATAGTCATTAGGATTGATTTCTAATGAAATCCTAGCATTAGCACTGTCCATTTTCAAGACCTTATAGACTTGGAGCAATTTACTGATTCTTATCCATTCTCTCTATACAGCCACCCTGTAAGTTAGCTAAATCTAATATTATATCCATTTTTCAGATGAGAAAACTGAGACTTGGGAAGACGAAGGGACTTATCATGTAAACTTGTCATAGACCTCAGATTCAAACTGAAATATTCTCATGCTAAGACCAGAGTTCTTCAGGTCACATCCTATCTCCATGGGGTTACATCCTTATCTCCATAATTGCAAGGTGTTAAGCATAACAATGGTAAAATTTAATATATGAAAAAGATATTTTCCAGGCCTATGTTCCCTTTATGAGGCATGAATCTCTTTGATTGGGACAAAAAGGAATTGTACAGAATGACTGGCAGACAATGTCAATGAGGGTTTAAAATAACTGGAGGAATTTAGAGTTCACTTTGAAAATTGGTGCTAGAAGTAGAAGAGGGTTGGGGAATGAAAGAGTTCTTTCTTTTCTTCCTACACTATCAGTCAGTCATATCATCAGAGAGACTAGATCTATAGGAATTGTGCATTCAACTGAGAACAGAGATAAACAAGATAGACATGAATATGGAGAAACAGCAAAGGAAACAGCTTCAAGAAATGAGTTCCTTAAGAGAAGAACATTATCTTTCTATCATGAAAAGAACAGACCCTGAGAACTCAATTGAGTGATCCACCCAACATTAAGGGGAGCATCATAACAAGCAAAATGAATTTCCAATACCAGGTATTGTGAGCTTTGAATTACTCTTTGCCATGTATGAAATTCAAATGTGACAGTGTACTCTAAATTGGAGTCTCGTTTTGTCCATGATGATATATATTTATGGGAAAGTTCAATCTATAGGGGAAATGTTTTAAGCCATCTATTTTCTACCTGCTTAGTAAATATCTTTGCTACAGCTAATTAAGGCACCTGGCTGATGTGTGTGTGTGTGTGTGTGTGTGTGTGTGTGTGTGTGTGTGTGTGTGGTGTGTACGTGTGTGTATTATATTATTTTTATTATTATTATTATAGCTTTTTATTTACCAGATATATGCATGGGGAATTTTACAGCATTGACAATTGCCAAACTTTTTGTTCCAATTTTTTCCCTCCTTCCCTCCACCCCTTCCCCCAGATGGCAGGTTGACCAATACATGTTAAATATGTTAAAGTATAAATTAAATACAATATATGTATACATGTCCAAACAGTTGTTTTGCTGTACAAAAATAATCAGACTTTGAAATAGTGTACAATTAGCCTGTGAAGGAAATAAAAAATGCAGGCGGACAAAAATAGAGGAATTGGGAATTCTATGTAGTGGTTCATAGTCATCCCAGAGTTCTTTTGCTGGATGTGGCTGGTTCAATTCATCACTCTGGCTGATTGTTAATGGAAGTACACCAGTGGGGGCTTAAGAGATACAGTAACTGGCCATAGAGTTATTCTTAAAACCAAAGGCTTGGACACCTGATCCATAGCTTGGGTACAAAGTACGGACAAGTACAAACTGGGTACAAACAATCACACCAGAATATCTTATATCCTAGTCATAATTCCTGGAAGGACTTAAGTGGACAAAAACATGGGAAGAAGATGGCTCTAGCAGATGTAACAGAGTCCTCTTTGGAGGCAGTTTGATGCTGTAGATTATGATTATGAGGACCTGGATTCAAATCTTGATGTTGTCACGCCCTGGATGGCCTCGGGCACCTAACCTGTGTGTTTCTCAATTTTTTCCTCTATCAAATTGAAGAGAAAATGGAATCAGATGATTTCTAAGATCCCTTCCAATTCTATGACCCTGTGACTGAAATTCTGAGAAGCATTCTGACATCAGTATAAGCAGAACTAGCCTTTACTAGATATGAACATTGAGTCCTGATGTCAAAGGACTTTAGAACAACACATAAACAAGTCAACTGAATGATATACAGAATTTTCAGGGACACTGAGTTGTACAGCTAAAGAAGCAAAACAAACTTCTGGAATCAAGGCCCATAAATCTTCCTAATCACATCGGCTTCCTGATTCCTGTGGGAGGAGGAGGGATGCCCAAGAGGAGAGAGGCTATGCCTGTTGTTGAACGAAAGGTGAAATTATATCCTTTATTTTCTGGGGAAACTGGGGCTATGCTATAAAGCCTTACGTTAGGACATCAGAAAAAACCTGTTAAAATGTGTTTGATTTTTAAAGGTGCTGAACAATGTCTAAAATCAGGGTAGCCTGGTGGCAAACTGGAACTCTAAGCTTTGGGGCTATTGCTTCCCCCAGCTTCCCTTAAGCTTTGGATGATTTTTGCAATATATACATGCATGCATGCCCATGGAAGACAGATATGGCCATGATATGTTACTGATAATACTCCTCCATTGTGTGCAATATATGAAAATGTAGCATCATTTATTATTATGTATTATAACAATAGCTCCCACTCAAAGGTCTCCAGAAAGCGTCTCTTCTGTACACTCCTGTGAGCTAGTAATAATGAAAACAACCTTGAGTTTAAAGTGAGATCAGGGTTCGAATCTCACCTCTGAAATTCCCCAAGTGGCAGTGGGCAAGTCATTTAGTTTCTCTGAAACACAGTTTCCCCCTCTGTCAAATGAGGGAGTTGGAGGAGGTGACCTCAAAGGGATCTCTATGTCTATGATCTTCTAAAAGAATAAGTGATTAATTAAATGATGGTCAGTTCGTTCCTGCTAAGAAATTATCTCAGTTCCATTCTCTCCTGTGAAATTTTCCTCAGCCATCCCACTAACAGTGACTGCTGCTTCTTCTGAAATCTTACATCGTTTACTACGGAGCATCATTCATTTGGCAAGAGTTCTTTGTTCATGTACCTCCTTACTTTGTATTTGGTAATCAGATTCTAAAAACGCAATGGTGGCTATCATTGAGTCTTTGAATGAATCTTGTAGTAGTTTAATATAGGTACCAGAGAAATCTTGGAAGAGTGCGTCTAAGGTAGCATTTTCCTCTACATGGAACAGTTCTTAATCTGGACCAAGTGAATTTGCGTTTAAAAATAAGTTTTGAAAATTGCATTTTCATCAAATTGGTTATCTTTGTACAAAAATACAAAGACAAGCAGTTATGTGAAAATGCAGTTTTTGAAACTTTTATTTTTATGTATTTTGTTTTGTGCATTAAAAATATTATTCTGAGAAAACACCCTTTTTTGAGAATAATGATTTTAAATGCATAAAACAAAATACATAGGTCAGTATCCCAAAGAGATCATGAAAGAGGATAAAGGACTTATGTGTGCAAAAATGTATTTAGTAGTGCTTTTTATGGTGTCAAGGAATTGGAAATTGAATGGAAGCCCACTAATTGTGGAATGACTGAAGAAGTTGTGATACATGAATGTAATGGAATATTTTTATTCTATAAGAAGTGATAAGCAGGCTGATTTCAGAAAAGCCTGGAAAGACTTACTTACATGAAGTAATGCTGAGTATAGTGAGCAGAACCATTATACATAATAATAGCAAGATTATGTGATGATTAATTATGATAAAATTAGATCTTCTCAGTATTACATTGATTCAAGATAATTCCAATAAATTTTGGATAGAAAATGCCATCTGCATCCAGAGAGAGAACTATGGAGACTGAAAACGAAGCAAAGCATACTAAATGCATCTTCCCCTCCCCCCATTTTGGTTCTGATTTTTCTTTCACATCATGACTAATATGGAAATATGCTAAAAATGATTGTACATATATATATCTATATCAGATTGCTTGTTGTCTTGGGGAAGTGAGAGAAAAGGGAAAGAGAGAGATAAAAATTGAGAGCTTGAAATCTTATAAAAGTGAATGTTGAAAACTATTT
Source organism: Sminthopsis crassicaudata (assembly GCF_048593235.1). Taxonomy (NCBI): domain Eukaryota; kingdom Metazoa; phylum Chordata; class Mammalia; order Dasyuromorphia; family Dasyuridae; genus Sminthopsis; species Sminthopsis crassicaudata. Next base: position 190,219,364 of record NC_133622.1, on the reverse strand, counting down.
TTACATGCAATTGGAAAAATAAATTACTATTAAATAAAAAAAGAAAAAAGGAAAGAAGGAAGAAAGAGAAGAGAGGGGAGGGAAGGAGAAAGAAAGAAAGAAAAAGAAAGAAAGAAAGAAAGAAAGAAAGAAAGAAAGAAAGAAAGAAAGAAAGAAAGAAAGAAAGAAAGAAAGAAAGAAAGAAAGAAAGAAAGAGAAAGAGAGAGAGAGAAGGAGAGAGAGAGAAGGAGAGAGAGGGAGAGAGAGGGAGAGGAAGGGAGGGAGGGAAGGAGGGAGGAAGAAAGAAAGAAAGAAAGAGAGAGAAAAAGAGAAAGAGAGAGAAAGAGAGAGAGAGGGAGAGAGAGAGAAAGAGAGAAAGAAAAAAGAGAAAGAGAGAGAGGGAGAGAAAGAGAGACAGAGAGAGGGAGGGAAGGAGGGAGGAAGGAAGGAAGGAAAAAGAAAGAAAGAAAGAAAGAGCTTCACTTTCTCTCTTAGCAAATCCCCATCACTCCTAGGTTCTATGACCCCCTTCTAAGATGACACTGAACTATTAATGGACCCTTCTAACTGCATCATTGTTTAGCCAGAGGCCTCACAAGAAGCTTATCAAGAAAATAGTGCCAGCATTATTATTCCCATTAGAGAAGGTTTCACGTGATCGCACAGCTTACAAGTGTTGGGAAGGAGACTTAGTATTGAGAGAATCCCAACTCTTGGTGTGTCTCCTCTGAAGTGGTTTGCAGAGATGGAGAGAAAGTAATCTACTCTGGAAATCAATACTATATTATGGTTAATTATTTGCAAAACAGTTACAACATTTGTATAACTCTGGGGCCTCCAGTCCTTCCCTCCTGCATTTTCTCAAGAGGAACACACTCCCCCTTATTTGCCATTATTTTCCTTTTACTACCCCCAGAGCAGGGAGGGAGCTTTCCAAAGTCCTGAGGCAGATTCTTCTGTGCCCATTTACCAGGACCACCATGGGGGTGATCCTTCCCAGCAAAGATCCCTGGGGCAGCCAGTATTTGAGAGATTTCCCTGGAATTATCAAAGCAACCAGCACTCATCTTCCACCTGCTCTTTCAGAGACTGGGCTAGGAACGTCCACAGCCCTTTGAAAGAATCTGGGGTAAGCCCAAGAGAACATGATAACCATGGGTCTTTTATTAAAAACTGAATATTATGAAGAAAAACAGGCCCCTCCATCTTCTCTTTTTCTTTCTCTTTCCTCCAACCCCCTCCAAGCAAACAATCCATCTTCCCACTCCTTGAATGTACTTTCTGAGAAGAATCTGGCATAAGAAAAGCCAGATGTTGGCACTTAGTCCACTTTTTATGTGGAGATGAGGAAGTTTGAGTGGACTGGTAACAAAGAGGGAGCTTAGCCACAATCTGCTAGCCAAAGAGCTGTTTAAGTTGTAGTTTTGGTAGGTAACAATGACAAATGCTTCTTTTTCTTAAAAAAAGTCTTTTCTAGTCCAGAACAATCATAGACTGTTGGACCTCCTGGAAAGGTGATGGCTACAGAATCTGCAGTATCTGCAGCAGCAGCAGCAATAGTAGTAACAGGAGGAGGAGGAAGAAGAGAAGAAGGAGAAGAAGAGGAGGAGGAGGAGGAGGAGGAGGAGGAGGAGGAGGAGGAGGAGGAGGAGGAGAGGAGGAGGAGGAGGAGGAGGAGGAGGAGGAGGAGCAAAAACAGCATTAGGAATAGTAGCAATAGCAGTAGTAGTAGTAACAGGAGGAGGAGGAAGAAAAGGACAGGAGGAGGAGGAGGAGGAGGAGGAGGAGGAGGAGGAGGAGGAGGAAGAGAAGGAGGAGGAGGAGGAGAAGGAGGAGGAGGAGGAGGAGGAAGAGAAGGAGGAGGAGGAGGAAAAGGAGGAGGAGGAGGAGGAGGAAGAGGAGGAAAAGCAGCATTAGGAATAATAGCAGCAGCAGTAATAGTAGTAATAATAGTAGTAACAGTGGTAGAAATAATAACAGCATCAGCAGTAGTAGTGAGGACAGTCTGTGAGCTTTTTGTCACTGGGGTCATCTCTATAGAAACTGAATAACTTCTCAGGGAATGTCGTACAGCAGAATTGCTCTTCCCACAAGTTCTGGACTCTGAGATCCATTCCAACATATGAATGTCTACAACCAGCAGACACCCATTTGTCATCTCTTAAGCAAGGATGTGAACGGTGCAGGTTTCTAAAGTATTCAGCCCAGCACTGAGGAAGGGAGAGCCTTGGCCCTTGGTTTCCCATCCCAGGAAGAAAGAAGGAAAGGGAGCCTACCCCTATAGAGGAGATACTTTCTCAAGTGCAATGAAGGGGAAAAACGGGGTTTGGGGCCAGAAGACCGTGGTTTAAATCCTGTTTCTATCACTCTTAGCTATGTGACTTTGGGCAAGTCATATAACTCTGGGGCTCGGTTTCCTTATCTGCAGAAGAAGAAGATTGGATTTGATGACTTTAAAGTCCCATCTAAGTATGATTCCTATGATCTTGTGAATTCTGAGATGGCGAGACTCAGAGATTCTATATTTGAGAGATCTTGGTTACATCATCAGGGAAGTCTTTATTAAATCAGCATCTTCTGGGTCATGGGATTTATACTGACCATTAGAGATTCAAGCCAGTCTGACTAAGGCTGGATGGAAATGCCAGAGAAAACTGTATCCCACTCACATCTGCACACCGACTCTCTTCTCTCTGGAAAATATTTGTTATCTCTCCCGGTTACTGCTTCCCTCAACTTGAACAATAAGAAGAAAAAAACCCTCATAATAAATATGCATATTCCATATTGGCCACATGCAAATGTGTGTCTTGTTCTGCATTCTAAGTCCAGCACTCCTCCAGTAGAAGGTAGGAGGCAGGTTTCATCTTTGCATGGCTCTTTTTCTTTTTTCTTTTTCTTTTTTTTAAAGCTTTTTATTTTCAAAATATATGCATAGATAATTTTTTAAAATATTTTAATAGTTTTTCTTTACCAGATATATGCATGGGTAATTTTACAACATTGACAATTACCAAACCTTTTGTTCTAATTTTTCCCCTCCTTCCCCCGCCCCCAGATGGCAGGTTGACCAATACATGTTAAATATGTTAAAGTATAAGTTAAATACAATATATGTATACATGTCCAAACAGTTGTTTTGCTGTACAAAAAGAATTGGACTTTGAAATAGGGTACAATTAGCATGGCTCTTATTCTAAAGCCTTTACAATTGTTTTTCTCTGTACGTTTGTTATTATAGAACTTGTTCTCCTAGCTCTATTCACTAATCTCTGCATCAGTTCATAGAGATCTTCCCAGTTTCCTATGAAATACATGCTAACTTAGGTAATAGAGAAAGAGAGATACAAATAGACAACAGATAGTCAGATAATGATAGAGAAAAATGGGGAGAGAAGAGAAATAGACAGAGCTAGATAGATATAGAAGCAGGCAAAGGATAGATGGAGACAGACAAAGAGGTAGATAGAAAAGATAATGGTAGGAAAAAAAGAGAGAGGTAGAGTCAAACATAGATATACACAGATGAGGAGACTAAAGAAAAAAGAAAAAGATGATAGAGACAATCAGACAAACATAGTCAGATAGTGATCAAAAGAAATAGGAAAGAGACAGACAGACAGACCTAGAGAGATGTTGACAGAATGGACAAATACATAGTGATGAGATAGATGAATAGGTAGATATGTATAGATAGAAATAGAAAATAGAGGCAAATACACAGACATAGACACAGACATAGATGTAGACAGGGAGACAAAAGATAAATAGATCATACATACATACATTTATTAAAGGTATAAAAACCGCAAGATAATCCTTATTTTCAAAAAGCTCACATCTTATCAGGGTGAGGAAAAGACAAAAACAGAAAGGGGAACAGGAAAAGCTACCCCTGAACAGGCAAGGCTGCTGAGGAAGCAGAGTACAGAAGAAATGCCTTTAATTCAGCAAGTCCTGTCCAAGTTGTCTTCATATATTGGTCTTCATAAACCTTTCCTGGGTTTGTTTATCTGTGCCTCTCTCTGTCTCTCTGTCCTCTCTCTGTCTCTGTGTCTTTGTCTCTTTCTGTCTCTCTGTCTCTGTCTCTCCCCATCCCCCTCTCTCCATCTGGGGTGGGTGTTAGAGGAAATAAAACACAACAGAGTGCCAGGTGCCCAAGATGTGGTAAGGGGCAATAAGTACATATCAGAGTTCACAGGATGAGAGACTGAGATGGGCTCTCGTAGGCGGAAAGAATGCTCATAAAAGAGCCTCCTATCTCCTTGATTGCCATGTCTGAGGGGGGTGGGGAGAAGGAATGTTGGGATGTACAGACTCACACACTGCACAGCCCTTTGATTGTGGGGCTGGGACAGGACACAAAAAGAAAGGACTCCTCTTCTCCAGTTTACAAAGGGCAAGAAACCCATTCTGACACTTTTAGTGGAGACCCAGGATTGAACCTTTTGCTCCTGATGGGCTGGGGCTTGCCTTCTCTTTAGTCTGTGGCTAGTGACCAGAGCCATATGTGGGAATGTAGTCGGAACAGGGCCCCAGAAATAGTTGTGGGGCTCATCAAAACGTCAGTGTCGGTCATTGTGCTGGGAATGACCTTCCAATTGGAGCCCAGGGGTCCCCCAATGGGGCTACTTCTCCAAATGCCCCCACCAGATAAAGGCCCTAGGGGTAACCTCACTAGTGCCTCTCTGAGACCACACAGGTCCTGTGCTAATCTCATTGTTGCTAAGGAGACAAAAGGTTAACTGCCCTCTAAGAGTTCACAGTGTAATAATCACAGCTGGACAGATGGACGGGCCTATAGAGAATCGGGCCACCCCTTTCAAGGATAAGAGGAAAGACTACCCCGATGAAGTGGAACAAAGTGAGAATACCAAATGACATGTCAGACTTTGCACGTTGTAAAGCACTAAATTGTTGTATGATTTTAAGCAGATCCCATCCCCAATCTAGGCCTCAGTTTGCCCTGTTGTAGAATAAAGGACTTAGGCCCCTTCCTACTCTAAGTGGTGGGCGGTCTAGACCTTTAAAGTCTTTTAAAAGGTAGGAGAAGGGACACATCTGGTGACAGTGAGTTAGATAAATGACAAATGAAGAGAGATGATAGAAAGAAAGAAAGAAAGAAAGAAAGAAAGAAAGAAAGAAAGAAAGAAAGAAAGAAAGAAAGAAAGAAAGAAAGAAAGAAAGAAAGAAAGAAAGGAAGGAAGGAAGGAAGGAAGGAAGGAAGGAAGGAAGGAAGGAAGGAAGGAAGGAAGGAAGGAAGGAAGGAAGGAAGGAAGGAAGGAAGGAAGGAAGGAAGGAAGGAAGGAAGGAAGGAAGGAAGGAAGGAAGGAAGGAAGGAAGGAAGAAAGAAGGAAGGAAGGAAGGAGGGAAGGAAGGAAGGAAGAAAGAAAGAAAGAAAGAAAGAAAGAAAGAAAGAAAGAAAGAAAGAAAGAAAGAAAGAAAGAAAGAAAGAAAGAAAGAAAGAAAGAAAGAAAGAAAGAAAGGAAGGAAGGAAGGAAGGAAGGAAGGAAGGAAGGAAGGAAGGAAGGAAGGAAGGAAGGAAGGAAGGAAGGAAGGAAGGAAGGAAGGAAGAGAAGAAAGAAGGAAGGAAGGAGGGGAGGAAGGAAGGAGGGAAGGAGGGAAGGAGGGGAGGAAGAAAGAAAGGAAGAAAGAAAGGAAGGAAGAAAAAGAAAGGAAGGAAGAAAAGAAAGAAAGGAACAAGAAAGAAAGAAAGAAAGAAAGAGAAAGAAAAGTAGGTAGAAATAGATGATAGGCATATGGATGATAGATATGTAGACAGATGATAGAAGGATAGATGATAGGTAGATATAGGTAGGTAGATAGATGATAGATAGAAAACTCTAAATCTGATTGATTTCCTTTGTAATTCTGTGTTTTGTTCTGCACACTTAGCAACCTGAGGAGTCAGAGCCTTCCCTCACAGGGATCCAGGACATAGAACTCTAGTTGGGGGGACTTTCTCCTCAGACCTAGGCCGGACTGCTGCCTCTGGAGTCCCAGGGAACTGCAAGATTCCGTGATTCCAGGACTGCAGGAATGGGAGCCCCCAGTTTCGGGGCTGACTGCACCCCCTTTCCAGGGGGGGCCATTGGCACAAGCCCATCCTCAGAGCACAGTTAATTCCCGAACAAAAATTAACACCAGCCCTTTAGTGAGGGACTTTAATGGTTTGTTTACCTGGCACTGGAAGAGATATTTAGCAAGAACTGGGGAAAGCTTTAATCTGTTGCCTCCAAGCTCCTGTTCTTGGCCAGATGGCCTTAAGCTCCCGGCCTACGCAGCCAAGGTCCTGTGCCGGCACCGTTTCCATCAGGGCGGTGCTTGGGAAAGTTTTCCTGCATTCGGTTACAGGTTACAACTAGCACAACTTCCCCCACCCCCAGCCCAGAACATCCGTTCTTCAAACAACAGATGGGAAGAGAGGCCTGATGTGAAAGCAGGCCGCACCCACGGGCTGTCACAGCCTCCCCTCCCCTCCCCTCCTTCCCCCCTGCTCTCCCAGACTCCAAGCCTGGGCCGCAGGTGGGCTTCCCAGAAGGCACCGGACCAGGGCACGGGCGGCCACTCTGGAGCAGGGGGTGGAACTGCAGAGGCTTGCCATAGAAGTAGGTCTATTAAATAAACCGCACAGTACAAGGGCAGGACCCAGGAAATCTGGTTTTTGTCTTTTATTTATTCAGTGAGGGGAGGGGAGTAGAAAGGAGAGAGAAATAAAAGATTGTTCTCATATTTTCCAAGTCGGTCTCTCCCACTACAGCTTCCCTGATTTCTGGACAGAACCTTTTCCCCATGAATTGCCACTTTAAGTATTCACTAAATATTATCCTAGAAAGGTTCTCAGCCACCAGCATTCCTACTGCCCCCAACCTTGGTCAGTCATTTTTCTGTCTGACTCTTCATGACCCCATTGGGGTTTTCTTGGCAGAGACACTAGCTCATTTTTACAGATGAGGAAAGTCACACAGTAGTAAGTGTCTGTGGTTGTATTTGAGCTTGGGTCTTCCTTGCTCCAGGCCCAGCTCTCTACTGACTGTACCACCTGAATCCCCTTTTTCCATTTGATTCCTTTGCCAGAGTTCCTGAACGACAGTGGAGAAAGCAATGAAATTTACTTGATTTCATCCCTTACAGAACATGGTACATGTTCTTTGCTTCTACAGCTTACAGGTCCTATTCTACTTTTTCTGATTCCTTTTCTTATCCCCCACAACAACCACTGCAAACATTTCCTTCTCCCCTCCAACCCTACACAAATGAAATGAGGGTAGCCTCCTATCGCAACGAAAAGATGAGCACCCTCAATTCCCCGGCTCCAGTTTTCATCACTTCTCATATCCCACTTTCCTTCTATCCTTTGGGCATGGGAAGAGGTATTCCATATTAGTCAACATTTATATCAAGTTGTCTATAGCCCGTGCCTCTCCTTTCCCATGATGTAAGATTTGTCTTTCACTCTCCCTATTCTCAACTCTCCACCTCTGAAGCTGCTTTCACAAAGGTCACCAGTCTCCAAACCCAAAAGCCTTTTTTTTTCCTTTTAGTTGCCATCCTTCTTGACAACCTTTGCTGCTTTTGACAGTTGGCCCACACCTCCCTCATTTTGGGAACTCTTGGCTATTTGGCTCCCATCTTTCTAAAAATCTCTATCTCCATCAGCATCTAATTCTAACCTAAAAGGTGTTCTCCAGAAGTCAGAACTTGGTCCTCTTCTCTATTACCTGCATTTTATTCTTTTGGGATTGATATTCATAAGGCCATGGGATTTTAAAGGCCATCTGGTTTATAGTGGAAAGAGTGCTAAACGTGGATTGAGGAGATCCAAATTCAAATCCCTACTTGACACTCAATAGTTATGGGACTCTGGGGAAGTCACTTAGCTTAGAGCCCCGATGATCTTGAAATAAGTGAAGACAGCAATTTTTCTTCCCCCAGGAACAGTGGTCATTTCATGATAAGCTTGTAGAATCTCAGCTGTACATATAATGAAAAAGTTGTTCAAAGGTGTTGACATTCACAATATCATAGAATCCAGTGCCTTTATTCTATAGAAGAAGAAAAAAGTGAAGTGCCAAAATCAGAGGTGATTTTTCTAAGATCACACAGGAAATTAATGTCTAATCCAGGGCTCAGAACTAGATCTAATCTCTGACTTCTAGGGAGCTTAGCCTTTAGTATTAAACAGCCAAGATATTTTGTCTGACATACAGAATCACAGCACAGAGAGAGCCCCAAGGGTCCATGATTATGGTCTTCTGATATCTAAAAGACTGTCAGGAATTTGTATTATTATTATTATTATTACTTAGCTCCAGAGGGTGAGGTTGCTGGGTGGTGCAGTGGATAGCACTCCAGATCTGAAGTCAGGAAGACTCCTCCTTTTCCTCAGTTCAAATCTAACCTCGGACACTTCCTAACTGTGTGACCCTGGGCAAGTCACTTTACCCTATTTGCCTGAATTTTCTCAACTATAAAATGAATTGGAGAAGGAAATGGCAAACACTCCAGCATTTCTACCAAAACAAAAACAAAAACAAATGGGGTCATGAGAAGTCAGATCTGACTGAAAACAAGTGAACAGCAATTACAGGATGAACTTGAAGCAATAACAAGGGGCATGGGTAGGAAAAGAGGCAACTGGAAGAAGGTAGATTTCAACTCATTATAAGGGAAGAATGTCCTAGCAATTAAGCTGCCCCAAAATGGGATGGGCTGTCTTGGAAGGTAGTGAGCCTCTCAGACCTACTGAAATAAAATCCATATGACTGTATGGTCAGGGCTGATATAGAAATCATGACCCAATTCTTATTGTGCAACAAGAAATTTGGATTTACACACATATATTGTATCTAGGTTATACTGTAACACATGTAAAATGTATGGGATTGCCTGTCTTCTAGAGGAGGGAGTTGAGGGAGGGAGGGGAAAATCTGGAAAAATGAATACAAGAGATAATATTGTAAAAAAAATTACCCATGCATATGTACTGTCAAAAAAATTATAATTATAAAATTAATTAAAACAAAGAAAGGATTTATGGTTTAATAGAGAATTAGACTGCATAAAGTTGGATTTCCTTCCAGCTCTGACATTCTGAGTTGAAGGATCTCAATCTTGGTTTCAGCTTTCTCATCTGTAAAATGGGAATAATAATAACCTCCTGTCACTCAATAGCCAGGGATATTGTGAAAAAATAATTGGATAATATCTCTACTATGCTTTGAGGTCCTTAGGCCTTCCCTTCCTCACAGGGTTTCTGGGAGAAGACCTCTTTAAAATTAAAAAAAAAAAAAAAAAAAAAAGAAGAAGGAAGAGAGAAAGAGAGAGGGAGATGTCTCAAATGAGCATGATAATTATACTGTAAAGAGGCCATAGCTGGGAGCGCTAAGTAAATGCCAGGGAGTAGAAGACCAATTTCCTTAATGAGTAGCCTATGAACTGTTCTTTTGCAACCCCCCAAGACCAAGGTGTGTGAATAAGCAGCAAGCACGGGAACTGGAGAGTATCAGAGCTAGAAGGAAACTTACTTCAAGCTGGTTCGAATCATACCAGAGCAGGAATCATCTCAGCTGCACAGATTGCTAAGTGGGCACAGGGCCTTGGGATCAGGAAGATCTGAATTCAAATCCTGCCCCACTTACTGGCTGTGTGAGCCTCTGGAGAAGGCATTTAATGGCTCTCAGTTTTAGTTTCCTCCTGGGCAAAATGGGAATAATAATAATAATAATAGCTCCTACCTGGTTTTTGGAAGGATATGTACATATGTAAAATATTTTGCAAACCTTAAGGTGTTAAGTAAATGCTAGCCTATTATTAGCTATCATGACAAAGCCATCCAGGCATCCAATAAAGAGGCCCTTTCAGTCTCCCAAGGCAGCCCATCCTTCCAAGGATCTAATTGTTAGGAAGTTCTTCCAGGCCTGGAACTGAAAGCTTTCCCCCATCCTCTTAGTTCAGTCTTCTAAAACCCTAATCCCCATTCCTTGCGATAGCCCCACTGGTATTGAAAGATTGTGGCTGTTCAAAAGAACATCATCCCCCAACTACTACTAGGTATCCCAAAGAGATTATTAAAAAGGGAAAAGGACTTTATATGTGCAAAAATATGTATAGCAGCTCTCTTTGTGATGGCGAAATATTGGAAACTAAAGGGATGCCCGTCAATTGGGAAATGGCTGAACAAATCTATGAATGTAATGGAATTCTGTTGTGCAATGAGAACTGATGAACAAGCAGATTTCAGAAAAACTTGGAAAGACTTGTATGAACTGATGCAAAGTGAGATGGGCAGAATCAAGAGTACATGGAAGGCAGTCTCAGCAACATTGTATGATGATCAATTATGACTGACTCACTTCTCATCAGCAATACCGAATGACGATCAACTGTGATTGACTCATCTCTTCTCAGCAACACAATGTTCCGAAACAAGCACAAAGGATTTGTGAAGAAAAATGCTAAACACATGCAGATTAAAAATTGGTGGACTCTGAATGCAGATCAAGGTATATTTTTTCACTTATTTTATTCTTTCTGATGGGTTTCTTTTCCTTTTTTTTTTCCCCCCTGTGGCTGGGGTTGAGTGACTTGCCCAGGGTCACATAGCCAGGCAGTATTAAGTGTCTGAGACCAGATTTGAACTCGGGTTCTCCTGAATTCAGGGCTGGTGCTCTATCCACTGCACCACCTAGCTGCCGTTTCTTTTCCTTTTAATCTGCTTCTTCTTTTATGACTGTGACTGATAAGAAAATGTATTTTGCATGACGGCATATTGTAAACTATAGCAAATTACCTACCATCTTTGGTATAGGGGAGGGCAGGGGAAGAAGGAGAAGAATTTAGAACTCAAAATCTCATAAAATGAATGCTAAAAATTTTCTTGACAAGTAACTGGGGGGAAAATAAAATACTATTAATTTTTTTTTTTTAAAGAACAGAACATCATTTAAAAGAACATCAAAGAAAGGTCTATAAATAGCATTTAGTCCAACCTTTTTATTTGAGAGGTAAGGAAACTGAGGCTCACTTGTCCATTCTTCCTAATCAATAGAGAATGCAGAAGGAAGGGAAGGGAAAGGAAAAGGGAAGGGGAAGGAAGAGGGAAGGGGAAGAGAAGAGGGAAGGGAAGAAAGAAGGGAAAGGGAAAGGAAAGGGAAAGAGAAAGGAAATGAAAAGGGATAGGAAAAGGGAAGGAAAGGAGAAAGAAAAGGGAGAAGGAAAGGAATGAGAGGGAAAGGAAGGAAGAGGAGGAAAGAAAGGGTGGGAAAGATGGAAGGAAGGAAGGAAGCAGCAAGGAGGAAGGCAGAACAGGAAGGCAAAGAGAAATAATATATTACAGCTTATTATGAACCAGGCACAATGTTAAATGGTTGAGGATAAATATAAAGACAGACAGTGCTCTCAAGTTGCTAGAAGGAGCAAGAAGTAGAAAGGGGTTTCTCCAGAAGCATGATATAGAATTGCTCTGGAAATAGTCTGGATGCCTAGTTCTAGCCAGTCCTCTCAGGGGTAGAACCCAAGATTCCTGGAGTGGAGAAGGAGGGAGAAGAGGATAATGACTGAGGTGCAAATGGTATGGTGTAGAGATGTCTGGGAAATAAATATGGCAGAGGGTAAGATTTCTGAAGAGAATACTAAGACCCAATTCAATCACTAATATCCAATCCAATAATCATTCACTGAGCTCATGCTATATCTCCATGCAGGCACTAGAATTCAGAGATAGATAATACATTATTGGGCAGCAATTGTTCTTATCCTATTGCCACAGGATGAATGAGAGGCACATCCTCCATAGCCACAGATTCATGTCTCGGCTTTTCAGCTCAAGAAGCAGTTGCTCAAGAAATTCAGTTCTGCACACATATATTGTATCTAGGATATATGTAACATATCTAACATGTATAAGACTGCCTGACATCTAGGAAAACAGGGGGAGGGAAGGAAGGGAAAAATCAGAACAAAAGTGAGTGCAAGGATAATGTTGTAAAAAATTATCCACGCATATGTACTGTCAAAAAAGTTATAATAATAAAATAAAAAAAATTTTAATAAAGTAAGAAGAAGAAGGAGGAGGAGGGAGGAGAAGAAGAAGAAGAAGAAGAAGAAGAAGAAGAAGAAGAAGAAGAAGAAGAAGAAGAAGAAGAAGAAGAAGAAGAAGAAGAAGAAGAAGAAGAAGAAGGAGAAGGAGAAGGAGAAGGAGAAGGAGAAGGAGAAGGAGAAGGAGAAGGAGAAGGAGAAGGAGAAGGAGAAGGAGAAGGAGAAGGAGAAGGAGAAGGAGAAGGAGAAGGAGAAGGAGAAGGAGAAGGAGAAGGAGAAGGAGAAGGAGAAGGAGAAGGAGAAGGAGAAGGAGAAGGAGAAGGAGAAGGAGAAGGAGAAGGAAGAAGAAGAAGAAGGAAGAAGAAGAAGAAGGAGAAGGAGAAGGAAGAAGAAGAAGAAGGAAAAGGAGAAGGAAGAAGGAAGAAGAACAAGAAGAAGAAGAAGAACAACAACAACAACAAGAAGAAGAAGAATTGCTTTAGTTGTTCCAAAGTTTCTCAGTTTACTTCTTCTAAACATATACCCACTGCTCGTTCACTCTTCCCTCTCCAGGCCAAGCTGAACGGGTCTATTCAATCTTGCAGGTGACAGCCCCAAGGTCTATTTCTGTGTTATATTCCAGCTCATGTCTGAATGCCAACTCGTCCTACCACATCTCCACCCCATCGTGTTCAGTTCCCACTCTTTGCACAGAACTTGCCTGCCACACCTTTCCCCCCCCTCAGCCCAACCTGGAATGTCCTACCCTGATCCAAAGCACGCAACACAGTATAGAGGAAGACCACTGGACCCGAGTGTCCCAGCTTCAAGTCCAAAGCTCTGTCGTGTTCTAGCTAGGCTACCTGAGGTCAGAGCTCCCAGCTACTTGTTTTTAATACCAGTGATTTTAGGAAACTCTTCAATGTGAAAGGAACTAAATTCTAAAGTTTAATTACAACAGGATGATTTAGTTATTGACCAAATATTCTTACACTCTTTTTCAAGTGTCCTGATATATGGACTTCAAGTTGGAAAAATTTTCCAACTTTTTCTTTTCTGGGCTTCAATTTATTAAAAAGCAATTATAACACACAATCTTAAAGTGGGTAGAAAGTTCCCTAAAAACCATAGGAATTATGATTTTTATAATATATAATGATAATAAATAATAATATATACCACCATAATATATGCTATATATTATAATAAATAATAATAATAATAAAATTATGGGAATGAGAAGTGCTATTGATAATAAGTAGGAAGCATTTATGTAGATTTGGCAATCTGCAAAGCACTTTCCATATATTATCCCCATCCAACTTTTGCCCATTTCACAGATGGGTAAACTGAGGCTGAGAGTGGTTAAGTGATTTGGTCTAGATTGAAAGCGTAGGTAAGTATCGTAATCAAGATTTGAACTCAGATCTTCCTGACACCAAATCCAGCACTCTTTGAACTAGCTGCTATTTCTATTCTCAGGGGCTAGCCACACAACTGATTTCAACCTATAACTCCCAATTCTCCACAATCTCCGGGCTACTAGATAGGCAGCCAGTCACAGAGGAACACACAGAGCAAAGCCTATGTTTTGTTTTGTTTTGTTTGCCTAGCATTGAAGCCTAAATAGAGGGAGAGAAAATAAAGGGAGAAGAAATGGAAGCAGATTTTATATTCATTCTTTGGCTCAAAAATCTCTGCAGATGGTGACTCTAGAAATGAAATTAAAAGAAATTGCTCCTTGGAGGGAAAACTATGACAAATCTGGTCAGCCTAGTAGAAAACGAGACATCACCTTGCTGGCAAAGGTTCATGTAGTCAAAGCTGCAGTTTTCCCAATGAGAGTTGGACTTTAAGGAAAGCAGAGTCCTGCAGAATCAACGCTTTCAAACTATGGTGCTGGTGAAGACTTTTGAGAGTCCTTTGGACAGCAAGATCAGATTAATTAATTCTTTTTTTAATGTAAATTTTATTTTATTTTTAAATTTAAATCAGTTAATTCTTAAAGAAAGTAATCCCATTTATTTCCTGAAAGGCTAAATTCTGAAGATGAAGGTTAAATATTTTGGCCACATAATGAGAAAACAGGACTCACTGGAGCAGACTCTGATGTTAGGAAAAATTGAAGACAAAAGGAGAAGGGGAAGGCAGAGAATGGGACAAATAGGTAGTCATGCAACAAGGAACATGAGCTTGGAGGGACTTTGATAGTGGAGATTATGAAAGATTGAAGGGCGTGGCATATTATGGTCCTGCAGGTCATGAAGAATCAAAGAAACAAGTGAACAACTGAGATCCTCCCTCCCATTCAGTGGATGTTGCCCTGGAGGACTCATTGCCCTCAGTTTGGGACTCCTCCCCTGGAGCAGAATTAACCTGACTCAATAAGCACCAGCTCCTGGAAGCCACTCAGGACAGAACCAGAGCACACCACGTCCCATCCATCAGTCATTACTGCTGCTCTTTGTCCCTCTCCTTCTACGGCTTGTTCTGAGACCCCATAAATGAACTCCCAAGTTCCACTCACCATCACTGATGAAAAACACCGTTCCCTGGACATTGCTTTCCTATATCTGATATCTCTCCCTTTTAGAATATGAGCTCCTCAAAGTAAAGAACTATCTTACTCTTGCATTTCTATTTCTATTTCATTTTCTACCTCTGTTTGAAAATGTTTTTCTTTCATCTTGAGCTTGCCAGTCATACCCACTACCTCACCTGACCTATCTACTTTGTCTCCCTCTACTATCTCTACTCACCACCAGATAGACATCACCTGATTTAAGTCATTCGTCCTTCTGATGCCATTAAACAAGTTGTGATGTGTGAATGTGATGCACTAGAAGAAACAATGAAGCAGATTGTTTCAGAGAGACCCAGGAAAGCTTGTATGAAGTGGTGCAAAATGAAGCGAGCAGAACTAGCAGAATAATTTATACAGCATTAAGAAATAGTGTAAACATTTAACATGGATGGGAGTGCCTGTCATCTAGGGGAGGGAGTAGAGGGAGGGAGGGGAAAATTTGGAAAAGTGAATACAAGAGATAATGTAAAAAAAATTACCCATGCATGTGTACTGTCAGAAAAAATTATAATTATAAAATTAATAAAAAGAAAAAGAAATAGTGTAAAGAGAAGAAACTTTGAAAGACTTAGAAACTCTGATCAACACAATGATCAACCTCAATTCCAAAGGACTTTGATAAAATGCTAACCACTTCCACATGGAGAACGGATGAATTCAAGACTTCATATTTTTCTTTAAGAATATATATTCTGTATAGAAGAAGTGCACATGTTTAACATATATTGGATTGTTTGTTGTCTGGGACAGAGGGTGGAGAAAGGAGACGGAGAGGGATTTGGAACACAGGGTTTTGTGAAGGTGAATGTTGAAAACCACTTTTGCACGTGTTTTGAAAATAAAAAGCTATTGTTGAATATATAAATATTCATGTTAAATATGAAGCCAGGTTCTCAGCTGGTGGAGCAGGTAAGGAATCATGGGAGATTTGAAGAGGGATAAAGAAAAGTTTGCAAAAGTTTCCATGGTGAATGAGTCAATTAGGGAGGTGTAAAAGAATTGCTGTAAGGGCTGAGTTGAGATTATATAAAATAAATCTATAGAAGACAGTTAAAAAACAAAATAAAAAGAAATCAATTCATCCTTCTTAAAACTCTCCTAAGTACCGTTTATGACTGGTTGGTAGTACTTTACTAAAAGTAACCATATAAGTAAATCAACAAGTGAACCCCTAGCTTTCTCCATAGCCTGGGCAAGAAAGAAGCATCTCCGGGGTAATTTCTAGCTTACATGTTCCTAAGTTCCCTGTGTACATCCTGCTGCCCTTTACCCAAATATTATTCTAGTCTGGTGTTATCCAGCTTCCCAGAGTTATTACTGAGATCAATATAGCCTACATGTCATATGCTGAGTTCAAATCTGACCTCAAATACCCTTAATTTCTGCCTGTCTCAGTTTCTTCAATTTTAAAAGGAGAAAATTATAGGACCTCCCTCAGAGGGTCCTCATGAGAATCAGATATAAGCTGTTCTCTATGATTGTCCTTCCCCATCCTGTTCACACTATTTCAGCCCTCATCAACTTTTCCTTTCTCTGGGTTTCATAAAGCTCAACTTGACCCTAGCCATACTTTCTTATATGGTTTGATTGTTCTTCGGGTTATAAGTCCCGAGTCTGGACCAATCCATGAGTCTGGGGTACCTTTCCTGTCTCCCCCTGACTAGTGGTTCCCCTATCCACAATAGTTCCTTCTCCCTTTCCCATACTGAGCTCTCTGAAGCCCTCAACTTCTATCTCCTCCACATCCCCCCAGTCCCCACAGGCTGGGTACACACCCAAAAGCTGCTCCACATGGCTAAAAGAAGGAGCCATGAACTGCCCCTGGCCTAGATGGGAGTTCGTCTGAGGAAGGAGTCTCTCACTGGGGTCGGGGATCCCCAGATCATGGTTGCTGGCTCGGTTGGCCACCCAAGGCTTGGAGAGTTGGAGACTCAGTCACATCTCTCCCCCCACAGAAAGCATTTAAGCAGAGGCAGGATTTTGCTAGGACACAAAAGTAAATAAACGCCTCCTTTTAACTAGAAAAGTGATCCGTCCCAGTACTTCCCGGCCCCCACTCCCACCAATGGAATGACTCAGCCTGGAGTTCAGCCCACTGGATTGAGGAGGAGGCAGGAGAGGCAGTGGCTCCAACTCACAGTTAATGCTCTCAGCTACTCAAGAGAGAGAAGGCCGGCATGTGCAGAGAAGGGATACTTGTTGTGGTAGAGATGGTGTGTGTATGGGGGGCATTTCCTGCCCAACAGAGGCCGGACCACAGGGCATCTGAGTGCCTGACATTCTGTGGTCTGGAGCTGTCACTTGCCCAGCTTTGAGACCTCCCTCGGGACATTTAACAATGATAAAACCATGTGCTCAACTCAAAATCCTATGACTTAAGGCTTTATTTTAACCTTTTCCAGACTCGATTTCCTAATCTGTGAAATGGGGACAATACTCACAAAGCCCACCTCATTGGATCTCACTTCATTGTTTTGATGCATGAATAGAGCTTGGTAACTCTAAAGTGCCATGCTAAAGGGAGCGATTACTGGCATTAAAATAACATATGCAAAGTGCTTTGCAAAGAACTGGGTAAACTCGAGCTATTATCACTGCAAAATTAGCACCCTATTACACAAAGAATGAAGATCAGGTAAATCGAAACTGGTTGCTTAACCAACCCACAGACCAGAAGTGACGAGAGCTCTGGTCTCTTCAAAGTCCTCTCCTGATTATCCCAGCCTGCTCCCAGATTCTAAAACAAGTCTTGGCTCCTCCCTGGGAAGGGCCTTCGGGGCCAGCAGCACATTCCTTTGACTCTCTTCACTTGAGATAGATCTTCATCCTTTAAGGGTGGATTCAATTCCTGAAACTGGCCCAAATCTCCTTGGGATCTAAGTCTGGAAGAATCCAATGAGAGGCATGAGATTCTGGCTGGTGGGGAGGATTTTCTCTATTCACCCAGCCAGTGAGCAGCAGTCCTGTGTATGTCTGACTCCAAATGCGGAGCACTTCTTACTTTAAGACAGGGCTAACATCCAGCAGAGCAAAAGTAGGAGTTGTTTTTTAAAGAGAACACTTATTGTGGACTGGACTAGTCAGGGAAGTCTTTCAGAATGAGATAGGATCTTGGGCCGAGTATCAAATGAGATACTCCATCTCCTGATTACAGACAATTTCTCTGGCTGTCCCCTATGCCTGAATAATCTCCCTTTTCATCTCTACCTCCTGGCTTTCTTTCAATCCCAGCTAAAAATCCCACCTTTAATGATCTCCTTTCTCCAATCCCCCAAATTCTGGTGCCTTTCCTCTGTGGATTATTTCCAATTGTTTGAACATCATTATCTGCATAATATCTCCCCCATTAAAATATGGTAAGTTCCTTCAAAACAAGGGACTTACTTTTCTTTGTATCCCCAATACTGGAAGACAACAGGTGCCTAATAAATGTTTACTGTCTGACTAAATGGAAGAATCATTACAGATCATTAAATCTAAGTGCTTCATTTGAGCTGCAGCTTGAAAGAATCTTGGGGTTCCAAGAGGCTGAGGTGAGGAAGAAATGCATCATAAGCATAAAGGACGGCCAGTAAAAGACATGGAGATGAGAAATAGAGCATTGTACACAAGGAACAGAGCTGGAATGTGCGGAAGGAGTAATGTGGGATAAAGCTGAAAAGTGTGATAAAGCTGCAAAGGCCATTTGAGGCCAGATTATGAGGAGCTTTAAATTCTAAACAGAAGACTTTGAAAGCCAGACAGGTTATTGAGTTGGGGAATAAAATAGTCAAATGTCTGCTTTAGGACAATCACTTTGGAAGCTGAATGAGGGATGGATCAGAATGGTTAGAACAGACAAAGGAGGTCAATTAAAAGGCCATTAAGATATTCCAGAACTCAACAAGGAGAGAAGGGCTAATGATAACAGCAACAATTTATATGGCTCTTTGAGGTTTACAAAGCACTTCACAAATATTATCTCATCTAATCCTAGCAACAGCCTAAGAGGTAAGTAAGTGCTGTTATATAGATGAGGAAACTGAAGTAAACAGAAGTTAAATGACTTCTCCAGGATTCACTGATTAAGTGTCAGAGGCCAGCTTTGAACTAGGGTTTTTTGGGGTCTAGAGCTCTATCCACTATACCAACCAGCTGCCAAGGCACAATGTCTAGGAGAGATAGAGATTGAAGCCATAAGCTTTAGCAGCTGATGAGATGGGTACTATGAGAAGGAGAAGAATCACTCTCCAGTCTCAGGTCTTCCAAGAAGATCTAGCAAGATTACAGAGTTCTAGGTTTAAAGCTGGGAGATACCTTAGAGTTCATCTGTTCCAGTAGCTCTTTGGTGAAGAAGAGAGCCGTGTTCTCAATCTGTTCCCTTTTGAGGACTCCTCACTGGGGTGCTTCCAGATTACAGCTTCAAGAGAAAAAATGGCAGAAGCTGAAGGAAAAAACTGGGAAGAAGATTGGAGTGAACAATCTCCATCATATCCCTCTCTGCTACTGGAAGAGGGGTTACATCCATCTAGATGAGTCCTTTCTGACGTCCATTAAACTCCTTGTGGGGCTGTACACTGAGTCATGTAATTGTTGAATCAAAGAGAATGAACAATCTGACAATTTCTCCTGCGTAATTCTAAATTGTTTTGGAAAAAAGATCAAACCCCTTCAGTTTCAGCAACATTCAGTGTGCCTATCTTCCCACACTCTCACCCACACTGAACATTTCCATTTCCCCCCATTTTTAGCAATTTCATGAATATAATATGACCCTCAGGGTTATTTTAATTGGTATTTTCCTGAATATTTGAACATGTAGTTATTAAGCAATTGTGTACAAAGGCTGTAAGACATGGTCTCTGATCTTGTGGAGTTCAGTGTGGTAAGAAAAAAGATATAAACAGGTTACTTCGATATACAACATTATATAATAAATAAATATGTTAGGAAGAAAGGCAAACTAGAGTCCTGTGTGAGGTCTGAAGGTTTGAAAGAGCATTCACTTCAGGAGCACATGTGCATGTGTGGATATTTCATTTTTACAAACATCTAGCAAATGCTTGGTTAGGTACACACGTGTGGAATAGGGGTCTCTATGTCACATGTGGTATGATGAAAAACAATGAAATCTCAGTATCCAATGAACTTACATTCTATTGTGATAGGATGGGGAAGAACATAATAGCTACCATGTTACTTTCAGGTTTGCAAAACACTATACGGACTTCTTATTGGATCCTCAAAACAATCTAGGAGGTAAATGTGACTATTATTCCCATTTTACAGTTGGGGAAACCAAGGCAGATAGAAGTTTAGGTCCTTTGCTCAGGGTCACATGAGTAGGATGTGTCTAAGGCCATATCCTGACTCTGTGCTCTATTCCAGAACTTCTTAAACTTTTTCCACTCATGGACCCTTTTCACCTGAGAAATTTTTACATGACCCCAGGTATATAGGCATATAAAATAGGTATACAATCAAATATTTACTAATAATAAATCATCATTTTGTAACCCCCACATTCAGTTTCAAGATCCCATCTAGTGTTATATATTTAATATATAAGGGAATGCCTGTCATCTAGGGGAGGGGGTGGAGGGAAGGAGGGGAAAATTTGGAACAGAAGGGAGTACAAGGGATAATGTTGTAAAAAATTACCCTTACCCATGCATATGTACTGTCCAAAAAAAGTTATAATTATAAAATTAATTTTAAAAAATATCCCATCTAGTGAAAAAAATGTTCTAAATCACTATTGATCAGAGAAATGCAAATTAAGACAACTCTGAGATACCACTGCACACCTCTATGCCTATGATGACAGGAAAAGATAATGATGAATGTTGGAGGGGATGTGGGAAAACTGGGACACTGATACATTGTTGGTGGAGTTGTGAAAGAATCCAGCCATTCTGGAGAGCAATCTGGAACTATGTCCTAAGAGTTATCAAACTGTGCATACCCTTTGACCCAGCAGTGCTACTACAGGGTTTATATCCCAAGGAAATACTAAAGAAGGGAAAGGGACCTGTATGTGCAAGAATGTTTGTGGCAGCCCTTTTCGTAGTGGCTAGAAACTGGAACTGAGTGGATGTCCATCAATTGGAGAATGGCTGAATAAATTATGGTATATGAATGTTATGGAATATTGTAAGAAATGACCAGCAGGATGAATACAGAGAGACTTAGAGAGACTTACATCAACTGATGCTGAGTGAAGGGAGTAGAATCAAGAGAACATTGTACACAGCAACAAGAAGATTATGAGATGATCAACTGTGATAGACTTGGCTTTTTTCAACAATGAGGTGATTCAGGCCAATAAGGGAAGGGGACTATAAAGATTCAAGGTGGATCACAACCTAGTATTTTCACTGTTTTGTTATTGTTTGCTCTCTCTCTCTCTCTCTCTCTCTCTCTCTCTCTCTCTCTCTCTCTCTCTCTCTCTCTCTCTCTCTCTCTCTTTTTCCATTTTTGATCTGCTTTTTCTTGTGCAGCATGATAATTGTGGAAATATGTATGGAAGAATTGCACATGTTTAACATATATTGGATTACTTGCTGTTCAGGAGAGAGGGTGGGAGGAAGGAAGGGAGAAAACATTTGAAATACAAGGTTTGGCAAGAATGAATGTTGAAAACTATCTTTGCATATATTTTGACTATAAAAAGCTATTATTTAAAAAAAGAAAAAAGATCCCATATGGGGTCGAGAATCTGGACTCTGTCCACCATATCATCTTTGGAACAAGGATTATACAAAAAAAAAAAAAAGATTCATGAAGGCATTATTTGTCTAAAAAAAAAAAAAAAGATGGAAACAAAATGAGTGCTCAGTGGTTTGGGAATGGCCAAACAAAATATCATTTAGGAATAAGACACTACTGCATTATAAGGAATTGCCAATAGTAAAAATTCAGAAAGACAAGTGAAAGACCACAAAATTCATATCCAAGATAAAGGATGAATTTGGTACCAAGCTATGGATGTTAAAGTATGCTTTCTTCTATAAGTCCACTTAGTAAGTGCCTGAGGTTGATTTTGAACTCAGATCTTCCCCAGTCTGTGACTTCTATACTATTTACTGAGCCACCTAGCTGCCTCTCTTGGAAAAGTAGAAAAGGAATGGATTTTTTTTTAAAAAGAGAGAGAAACTATGAGGAGAGATCCATGGGAGCAAAAAGAGATGGAGGAACAAGGGGACAGAGGGGGAGCTTGGCATCCCCAAAATAAGGAATCCCAGAAGCGTCATGATGATTGTGAAAACCAGGGTCTAGCCCTCTCCCAAGACTTCAGGATCTCTCCAGCCTGTGGGAGACATCCAGGGAAACTCATGAGGCAAACAGCAGTGAACCCCAAGCTTTGATGCTGGCAAAGATAGTAGGTGCATGAGAGAATTAATGGGCATGAAGTTTATGAGGGATAGTACCCATTTTGTACCTGCATGACGAAAGAGAATGATTTGACTATTCAATTCCCTCTTACTATTTATGTTGCTTTTATGTCTTAATTAAATGTTCTTGCTATTTATTTGATTGCTGGCTTTTGCTTGGTCTTGTAAGGAAGAACAGCACATCACAGGGTGCTTGGTTCATTATTTGCCTATTAATTACCTGAAACAACACATGGTGAACTTAATAGAGGTACCAGGGGGCCCCAAAACCAGAGTACCCAGAAATTATATGGACCTAGTTACTGCATTTCCATTCTGCTAACTGCAAAAGTGGAAAGGCCATTTTATTTTACTGTTTGGGGAATGAGGGTACCCAAGGGTTGTTTGGGAAGTGTGACAAAAGGAAATATATCAATAACATTTTCTTTAAAATATGTTTTTCTTTCTGCAAGTAAAAATGTTTAACAACTTTTAAAAAATAAAATAAAATATAAATTGAACTGAATTAATCAAAAAGCATCTATTAAGCACCTACTATGTGCCAAGCATTGTGCTAAGTACAAGGAATAAAAAAAGGACGGCCTCTGTCCTTAAGGAATTTACTAATAAATCTTGCACTAAGGAGTCATTGGAGGGAGTTATAGAGAAGAGACTTAAGTCTAAGGACCTGGAATAGGGAGGAAGTTAGGAAGGGAAGGAAGATCAAGTAATTAGATGGCACAACAAAGCATTTGTGCTGGAACCAGGAAATTCAGATTTGGATGCTTGCTATTGTGCAGCCCTGGGCAAATGACCTCAGTTTTCTCATCTGTAAAATGGGGGTGATAATAGTAATACCTACCTCCCAGGGCTGCTGGGAGGATAAAATGAGATATGTATAAGTGTCTGGCATACAGGAGGTGCTATGTAAATGTACAATGGTGATGGTATGGTCATGAAGATGAGGCAGCCAGTTGGCACAATGGGCAGCTGGGGTCAGCGTGCCTCAAACACTTAACAGATATGCGACTTGGGCCAATCATTCAGCTTTCTTGCCCTACAGGAATAATAAAAGCACTTACTTCCCAGGGTTATTGTAAAGATCAAATGAGATACTACGTGTATAAAGTATTTTAAACCTTCTATAAATGCTAGTTAGGATTATTATGACTTCCCCAGGTCCCTGAGACTCCAGCCCTCTCCAACCCTGTCAGAATCAGTCTATGGAAGGGAGACGTCTTCAGGCCCAGGCTCACAGCCAATCCCCCAAAAGAGAGACCAGGCCCATCCTCTCTTGCAAAGGTTTCCTGACCAATTGGGAAATGAACCGGCAGTGAGATGCGAGGAGAAGAACTTGAGGGCAAAGAATTGTGATTGGATTTTATTTTTGTTTCTCCGGAATGTAGCAATATAATAAATGCCTTTTTGGATGAGTGGACGGATGAGTAGATGCTAGCTTACAGGGCTGGCTACTTCTTGCTGATGAGTGGTTTGGCTTTTCTTATTTTTCTCCAGGTTTTAGTAAAACTGCCTCTGCCCCCAGCTGAGCCCGGCCTGCACAGGAGGGGCGCTGGTAACGCGGCCACTTTTCATCAGGCCAAAGGAGAACATTTTGGGGAGCTTAGCCGATGTGCGGCCTGCTTGTCCCACGTATCCCTGCTGTGACTTCCCCAGGGACCAGATTCCTGCTATGATTCCAGGAGAGGTATTGAGCTCTGGAAAGGGGATCAATTCATTTCCTCTACGTTCTTGGGCCTGTACAACGTAAAAGATCTTGAAAATAAACACAAACCACAGTTACTCGGCCCAGACATTCATGCTTTAGTACCAGTTTTTCTTCTCTCTTTGCCCCCTCTATCTCTCCATTCTTTGTGTTTATGCATGGATCTATTGGTTAATTATCCATCCTATCTTCCCTCAATCTTCTTTCTTCCCCATCTTCTTTATCTATCACCTATAACTTCTCTCTCTCCTCCCCATCTCCCCTCACACTTCTCTTGGCCTCTCCTTCCTTTCTTTGATTATGAAAGAATCAAATGAATAAAAGAAAGCAAACTTGTTCACAGAGAAAAAGGGCAACATGATTATTGCCTTCAAAGGGCT
The DNA here is from genome assembly GCF_048593235.1 of Sminthopsis crassicaudata. Classification (NCBI taxonomy): domain Eukaryota; kingdom Metazoa; phylum Chordata; class Mammalia; order Dasyuromorphia; family Dasyuridae; genus Sminthopsis; species Sminthopsis crassicaudata. The sequence continues at coordinate 190,195,328 of NC_133622.1, read as the reverse complement.
GTAAGGGGAAGAAAAACCAAAGATGACTACATTAGACAGAACTAGGGGTAATGGGGTTAGCAGATGGGGTGAGGGAGGAGAGGAGATGGTGATAAAGTTTCAGGGGAAAAGACTTTGGGCTTAATCTAGAGAGGAGCTTCTTAATCGTAAGAACTGTCCACAAGTAGTGGACTGCCTGGGTAGGTGACCAGCTCCACTAAATCAAAGGGTCATAGAATCTCTAAAACAGAAAGGACCTGGAGGCAAACAGATCCAGGCTTTGGGAGAGCAGTAACCCTTTCTCTGCGATCTCTGACAATCCCATTCAGTTTCAGGGATTCTCTTGCTCTGTTTTTCTTATCTGTTTCTGTCTCTCTCTTTCCTTGTCTTTCTCTGAGCTTTCTCCTCTCCTTTCAGTTTTTCTAACTCTACCCAAAATGTCCTACTTTCACCATTTCATCCTTCTGCCCACCCACCTATTTCACTTTGGTTCAAACAAACTTTAGCTGTCCTCCTGATTTGTAGAATAACATTTTAGAGTAGAAGACTACCTTGTAATCTAGAACAAACAGAAGGGGAAACATGGTAGGATAGAAAAAAGCAGCTGATAAGCATTTATTAAGCACCTACTAAGTGGAATTTGTTAAGCACCTACTATGTGCCAGTCAATGTGCTAAGGGATGGGGATGCAAAGGAAAGAAAAAGAGTTTCTGCTCTCTAAGGATCTCAACAACTTTTTACAAATAATATATACTGGTCAGAGCAAAGACACTAATATTAAGGGTGATTGTTGTACTGTTCAGTCATTTGCAACTCTTTGTGATTCCATTTTGAGTATTTCTTTCTCTGGTTCATTATACAGATGATAAAATTGAAACAAACAGGATTAAGTAATTTGCCAAATTCACACGGCTAGAAAGTGTTTGAGGTTGGATTTGAATTCAGGTCTTCCTGAAGTTTATCCACTGCGCCACCTAGCTGCCTCCAAAGGTAATGGAGTAGGGACTTCCTATATACATTCAAATACTTATAGCAGTACTTGTAGTACCAAAGAACTGGAAACAGTATAGATGCCCATTGATTGGGGAGCAAATCAACAAATTTTGGTACATGAATGTAATGAAAAATTAAGTGTGCTATAAGAAGCAAATATGATGAATACAGAGAAGAAGGAAAGGACTTAGAAAAACTGATACAGAGTGAAAACAAAATGCAAAGTGCTCACAATAATAGAAAGAACAAGCACAAAATGATCAAAAGAATATGTTGCAAAATTACAAAGAACAAGCATGATGCCAGATGAGAGGAATGAAAAGATACTCTTGTCCCACTCTTTTGCAGAGGTGGGAGGCCCATGAATGTGGTATGTTGAAAAATCTATTTTATGGATTTTTTTCCTCTTTTTTTTTTTATTCTTAAAAATATCTGTAATATGGAATGTTTTCTTGGGAATGGGGAGAGAGAGATACCAGGAGAAAGTCTGGTAATATAAAAAACAAAATATGTCAACAAAAATTAATTAAAAAAAAAAAAGAATAAACATGACCCCAAAAAAAGAAATGGGACAAAACATGCTTCTCCTAACTCCTCTGCAGAGGTGGGAGGTTGGGAACAGTGTATATATTTGCAGATTTTTTTTTTTAATCTCTTGATTAGCTTTGCTGTTTTTTGTTTTTTTTTCTTTTTAAGATAAATTTTCTTCTTCCTTTTTCCTTTTGGTGTATGAAGGCTCTCTGGGAGGCAAAGGGATACTGGGAAAAATTTTAGTATTGTAGAAAAAAGATATCAATAAAAATTTATTGAAAAAAACAAAAGGGTGAGGATTGAGTCCTACCAGTACCACTAATTAGCAGTGTGATCTCCCTCTGCTGGGCCTCAGTTGTGCTATGTAAAATGAGGTAGTTGCACAAATGAATTCCAGGGTTCCTTTTATTTCTAAAACCTAGGGATGTTGCAACCCACTTCCTGACACAGAAAGGACAGACTAAGGAAGAGGAGTAATATGTACTCTATTTTTTTTAATATGACCAATATGGGATTTGTTTTTCTTGGCTAGATTTATTTATTTTCAGAATTTTCTTTTTTCTTTTCAAGGACAAAAGAAGTAGGGAGAAAAAATTTGATTTTCAAATAAAAATAATGTTCTCATCTTTTATATGAAGAGATTGTCCCTTAGAGAAGGGGAAATAAGCTTACCCCCAACAATCATTCCCTCACTCATTTCATTTATTCAGAGATTCAAGAAATATTTGTTGCGTTCTCTCCATGCCTAGCTCTGTGCTAGGTACTGGACCAGGGTGGGGCAAGGTAGAGGAGACAAAGGTAAATCAGATAGAGACTTAAGCTGAGTGTCTACTGGGCTCATAAATACTTTAGTGCAAGGTAGAAGGGGATAAATTCTTCTAGAAATTTGAGAAACAAACTGCCAAGAGACTAGGGCTGGGGGGCAGAGATCACATTGGACTCAGGAAATCAGGGGAGTTTTCATGAACCACACCTTCACTGATGGATCTTATGATATAGTGACTTATCCAATCCCTCATTTTACAAGGGAAGAGGGACCTGTTTCCAAGGTCACATGGGTGGTATCCATGAGAGATCTGGATTTGAACCCAGTACTTCTGATTTCAAAACCAGTATTCTCTCACTTAGTGCAGTCATCCCTAGCCCTCTTCCTCCCTCCAGCTTCAACATTCCTGATAGGCGATCAATCTATCTGAATTCTATTTGCTATCAGTGATCAGGAGCCTCCCAGGCAGCCAAAGCCACTTTTCAATGACTCTAATCATCAGGAAGGTTTTACTCCCTGAGACTGGCCCTCTGGGACCAAAAGCAAACCTCATTCCCTTCCCTTAACAGCCTTCAAGTTAATGAAAGATAGTGACTAGTAAGTCTAATGGTATGGAACTTTTTTTTCCTGCATTTGGGTTCATTCATCCAATCAAACCTGTCTGGGGGATGGGATGTCTTCAGCCCCAGTGACCTTCTTCAGCTCCACTACACTTAGCCTCAGGCTGTCACTGGGTTCCACTGACCCAGGAATGAATCAGTGTAGAACATTTCTCCTGGGTAACATTCATCTCCCCAGGTGACTTATTTCACCTACTGACCCCTTTTCACAGGACAAATTCACAACCTCAGACAGGACGTACCTGTTACTCAGGGACTTGGGCCTTCTTTCCAGACTGGCTCCAATTGTGATCACCATTACAGTTCTTACCCAGTGCTAATGTCCAAAAAAACCTGGCTTGATGCTTGGAAGAGATAATCAGGATATTTAGCAAATTCATAACGAAAACCCTGTTTACATTTCTATTGTTCATCTTCTGTTTATTTCAAGTACTATACATACCATATTCTATGGCAAGGAGGTTACTGGTAACCGAGGGAACACACACATCAGAATTTCCATAAGAAAAATGTTTTTCATAATTTCAGTATCATATTGTTAGATTTCTCAAGAACTTAGAATTCGTTTTTTTAAATGAATGCTAATATTTTAAAATATATTTAATGGAAATTTTTTCAAAAGAATTTCTATAAGTAGGCTGATTTCAGAAAAGTGGAGAAAGATTTACATGTGAAGTGAGCAGAACCAGGAGAACATTGTGCACAATAACAGCAAGATTATGTGATGATCAATTCTGCTGGACGCGGCTCTTGTCAACAATGAGGGGATTCACCGCAATTCCAATAGACTTGGGATGGAGAGAGTCATTGCATCCAGAGAGAGATCTATGCAGACTAAATGTGGATCAAAGCATGGTATTTTTACCTTTTGTTGTTTGTTTGCTTGATTTTTTTTTCTCGTGGTTTCCTTCCTTTGATTTGATTTTTTTTTGCTTGCAGTATGACAAATACGGAAATATGTTTAGAAGAATTGCACATGTTTAACCTAAATTTTTTTTTTTCCATAAGAACATCTGCACTTTACGCAGTTTACACATAGCAAGGACCAACTCAGGTAACATTTGGATATATCAACACTTAATCAAGGAGTAAAGTTTTATTTAAATAAATTATTCCTCAGAGCAGTTCTAATAATCTTGTGATGAAAAGAACCACCTACACCCAGAGAGAGGCCTGTGGGAGCTGAGTATGGATCACAGCATAGCATTTTCACTCTTTATTTTTTGTTGTTTGCTTGCATTTTATTTCCTTTCTCACTTTTTTTTCCTGGTTTGATTTGATTTTTCTTGTGCAGCAAGACAATTGTGTAAATAACTTTGCATATATTGGATTCAACATATTTCTACCATGTTTAACATATATTGGACTACTTGCCGTCTAGAGGAGAGGGTGGGGGAAAAGGGGGAAAATCAATGTTGAAAAATTATCCATGCAAATATTTTGAAAATAAAAAGCTTTAATAAAAAAATAAAAATTATCCTACATGACAAAACTATAAATTGAGCCTCGTTTCCTGAATTTCTTTGGCAGGTAGGTGGTATAGTGGAAAAAGTTCTTGTGAAATAAGTTGTTTTTCAATTGTAGCTGACACTTTGTGATTTCATTTGGGGTTTTCTTGGCAGAGAAGTGGTTTGTCATTTCTCTCGATTTTATAGAGAAGGAAACTAAGTCAAAGAGGCTTAAGTGACTTGCCCAAGTTCACGTCCCTAGTAAATGTTTCAGGTTCTTCTGACTCCAAGCTCAGTGCTCTGTCTACTCCTGCCTCAGCCACTTCTTAGTTATGTGATCCTGGGCAAGTCACGTAAGCCTGTTTGCCTCAGTTTCCTCATCTGTAAAATGGATATAATAGCGTCTACCTCTCAAGCTTAACTGAGATAATGTAAAAAAAAAAAAAAATTGCCAGCCTCAAAGCATTTTGTAAATTCTAACTATTATTATCATTATCATTAGCTTCTATGCTAGGATTAAAGGAGTAGGAGACAAGCTTCCTTACCAAGATACTTTATATCTGCTTTGGATAAAATCTCTGAATAGGAGCCATGGCTAGAGTTGGGATTTTTTTCATTCTTTGCATTGGTATATCCCCAGGGCTTAGCACAATAAACAGCACTTTGTAAATGGTTAATAACTGTTCCATCTGTCTATTTAAGCTCACATATCTTTGTTTTTTTTTCCTTATTTATCTTTTTTAATTTTATTTTTTATTATAGATTTTTTTTATACAAAACATATGCATGGGTAATTTTTCAACATTGATACTTGCAAAAACTTCTTTTCCAACTTTTCCCCTCCTTGCCCCTACCCCCTCCCCCAGATGGCAAGCAATCCAATATATGTTAAACATGGTAAAAATATATGTTAAATACAATAGATGTATACATATTTATACAGTTATTTTGTTGCACAAGAAAGATTAGATTTAGAAAGAAGGTAAAAATAACCTGAGAAGAAAAAACAAAAATGCAAGCAAACAATAACAGAGTGGAAACGTTATGTTGTGGTCCATACTAATTTCCCAGTGTTCTCTGGGTGTAGCTGGTTCTGTTCATCAGAGATCAATTGGGACTGATTTGGTTCATCTCATTGTTGGGAGAGGGCCACGTCCATCAGAATTGATCATCATGAAGTATTGTTGCTGAGGTATATAATGATCTCCTGGTTCTGCTCATTTCACATATCTTTTTAAAATTTTTTTTTCTTGAAGTTTTTTATTTTCAAAATATATGCAAGGATAATTTTTCACATTGACCCTTGCAAAATCTTGTATTCCAATTTCCCCCCTTTCTCCCTTCCCCTCCCCTAGATGACAAGTAACCCAATATATGTTAAATCCAATATATGTATACATATTTATGCGGTTATCATGATGCACAAGAAAAATCAGATCAAAAAGGAAAAAAATAAGAAAACAAAATGTAAGCAAACAACAGAAAGAGTGAGAATGTTATGTTGTGATCCACAGTCAGTTCCCACAATCCTCTCTCTGGGTGTAAATAGCTCTCAACATCCCAAGAACATTGGAACTGACCTCAATTATCTCATTGTTGAGAAGACCCTCCTCCATCATAATTGATCATTGTTTAATATTGTTGTTGCCGTGTACAATCATCTCCTGGTCCTGCTCATTTCACTCAGCATCAGTTCCTGTAAGTCTCTCCAGGCCTTTCTGAAATCCTCCTGCTGGTCATTTCTTACAGAACAATAATATTCCATAACCTTCATATACCACAATTTATTCAGCCATTCTCCAGCTGATGGGCATCCACTCAGTTTCCAGTTTCTGGCCACCACAAAGAGGGCTGCCACAAACATTCTTGCACATGTGGGTCCCTTTCCCTTCTTTAAGATCTCTTTGGGATACAAGCCCAGTAGAAACACTGCTGGGTCAAAGGATATGCACAGTTTGATAACTTTTTGATAAGCTCACAGAGCTTTAGTACCACTTTAACTAAATTCAAATTCCATTTTACTCCACTTTTGTGGTTGGCATTCAAAGCTCTATGTGATCTGGTAGCAGACTGCTTCCACAGATACCTCCCTCCCAACCACATTTGTATGCTCCAGACAAACTGTGCCCCGTCCCTCAGACATGCTCTGTACTCTCCCACCTCCAAATTTTTGTTCACAATGTCCCCCAGACCTGGAATGTCTTCTCTTCGCTCTTCACTTGATTCTTACCTCACTTTTACAGACCAGGTCACATGCTGCTTCTTATAGGAGACCTTCCCTAATCTCCTTTGTCAGAAATGACCTTCCTTTCTCAGACCTCAGATCACACTTCCCTTAAGCACTTATGTTTTTGGTTTTTTTGCGAATATTTTATTCCTAATTTTTTTTTTTTTTAAAAAGCCCTTTTATTTTCAAAATTCATGCAAAGATGGTTTTCAGCATTCACCCTTGCAAAACCTTGTGCTTCAATTTTTCTCCCTCCCTTCCCCCACCCCTTAGCTTGTAATCCAATATAGGTTAAACATGCAATTCTTCTACACAAATTTCCACAATTATCATGCTCGTGCATTTTTTATTATATATTTCTATGTATTTGTCATATTCAGCTGATCAATAAGCATTTATTGTTTGCTATAAATTATATAAGGCAGTGGTCCTCAAACTTTTTAAATAGGGGGCCAGTTCACTGTCCCTCAGACTGTGGGAAGGCCAGACACTCTGTCTCTGCCCCTCAGCCCATTTGCCTTAACCCAGCGGCCTCATAAACGTCCTCAGTGGGCCACATCTGGCCTGCGGGCCGTAGTTTGAGAACCCTTGATATAAGTTATATATATATATACATACTATATGTTATATAAGTATAATAACATGTAAGAGCTTAGCATTTCTGAAACCCCAAAACCTTACTACCTGCAATCCTCTCTTCTTCCTATCTTTGTCTATTTTGTATAGTCATGTCACAGTAGTTTACATTTCTGCAAGTCTTCACAAGATGATATGGGATAAAAAGAAAGGACAAAAATTTTAAAAATCCCTGCCTTCGAGGAGCTCACAGTTTAGTAGAGAAGACTACCTACAAATAATTAGAAATACAAAAGATACAAAGAATAGATGAAGGAAGTCTGAAAAAAGACATTTTTTCCAATGTTGGGTAGGAAGGAATGGGAGACAAAGACCTGCTAAGGTGGGATAGGAACTGAGTCTTGAAGGAACCCTGGAAGATTAGGATACCATAAAGTACTCTATACATGAGAGGAGCCAGTGCAAAAGTACAAGATGAGAAGATATCAAAAGGATTGCAAACAGACTAAATCAGAGTTCATGGAAGGGAGTAAAGTGTAAGAAAGCTACCAAGGTTGGAAGGAATTCAAAAGAGATTTCAGTGTCCAAGAGAGGACTTTCTGTGTGTTCCTGGAGTTGAGGAGGATACTGGATGGAGTTCACTAAGCAGGATTCAGATCTTCTCTAGAAAAAATACCTTAGCAATTGAGGAGGATGGATTGGAGGTGGGAAAAATCAAAGGCATCCAGTGCAATCTTAGGCAGGATTAAGAACATGGCAGTGTTCAGACAGGACAGTAATGGGAATGGCTCTCATCCAGCATCTTGTGTCCAGCTCAAGGTGCAGTAATTTTAAAAGGCCATTGATGTGTGATGTGAGGTCCATCCAAAGCAGGGTTATGAGAATGACAAAGAAAAATAGAGTATGACACATAAGGGATAATGAAAGAAGTTGGAAATACCTACTCAGGAGGAGAGAAAGACTTAGAAAGGAAATGAAGGTGGTACTCCAGTGTATGAAACAATGTCACAGGAAGAAGAAATGGACTCGTTCTGCTTAGCTCTGGGAAAAGACCAGGAATAATGTGGAAATTGGAGAAAGGCGGATTTCAGCTCAGAGTCAGGAAAAAGCTAGCTAACCAGGAGAGCTGCCCCAAATAGAATGGACTGCTTCAGGAAGCGGTGAACTTCCCATCACCCAAGATCTTGGAAGAGTTTGCTAATCATCAGGTCATAGGAATCTCATAGCTGAGATCATCTTTTCTGACCTTGTCCTCTGAAACTCAGACTACAGTTCTTTTAACCTTTACAAGCAGTTTTTCTCACAGGAACCCTGTTAGTGCAAATATTACTGATGCCATTTTGTTAAGTCATTTTCAGTCAAGTCTGACTTTTCACCCCTATTTGGGGTTTTTTAGGCAAAGATACTGGAGTGTTTTGCCATTTCCTTCTTCAGCTCATTTTACAGGTGAGGAAACTGAGGCAAACAGTCAAGTGGCTAGCCCAAGGTCATGCTGCTAGTAGTGTTTGAAGCCAGTTTTAAATTCATAAAGATGAGTCTTTTTGACTCCAGTCCCCGTGCTCTGTTGTTCCATCTAGCTACTGATGCCATTCTACCCATGGGTAAAAGTCCCCCAGCAGGCTTTCTGAGGAGACAAAGAAGTCTCCATCTATGAGATCACAGATTCACCAGGTATTGTTGCATTTCACAAGTGAGGAAAGCAGAGTCCCACAAGCTGCGGGGCAGAGAAATCAGAAGTTGGGGCTTCTGACTCCAAATCCAGATTCTTGTTCTTCCTTGGGATGCTGTAGAGGCGCCCACTGAGAACCCCCATATCCCCCAACTTGAGGCTCTTCAATGCTGACAGAAGGAAGACCTTCTATCTCCCCAACTCCATGCAACAGACTCTGTCCGCCACAGGCAGTAAATATTTGTTGAACTTAATTCTGTCGAATGGAAGGTGGTCATGGCTCCCCAGAGCACTTGAACAGAACCAATGTAGATTTTTTTATTATTTTGTTCTGCTTTAATTGCCCTGGTTCAGATATTACCCCGAACTCCTCTTCCACCCCTTGGAGAAAGGTTGTCCTCCAGCCTCCTCTGGTCTCCTGTCTGGAAGCCAAAAGCTGACGGCTTTTGCTCATTTCTCTTTAAAAATATTTTCCCACAAACTAATGATTACCTGTTGATTGATCGATTGAGGAAATTACCCCCAAACTGCTGTGCTTGTCAGTTTGCTTTTGTTCCCATTACAAATGGGTGGTGGGAGATCTCAGGACCAGAAGAGTCGGGGAAAGAGCCAATTGGTTTTCATCTTTGCCAGTTTGGCTGCCCGAGTCAGGAAGAGGCCACCGGCTACGCCTGGGAATCTGTGGGCACCCCCACATTCTGCCAAGGCGAAAAGTCTCCTCATCTGTGCTTGTACTTAATTTCTCGGTGGAAGAAGGCCAGAATTTAATGGGGTGGGGTCCTAAGGAATAAAGGAGTGAGGTAGGGAGCTGGCAGGGTGCCAGGTGAGGGGGTGTGTGAAAAGGAGATTGAAAGAGGCTTTTGAGGTTATCTGGTCTAACCCCCTTGTGCTGGTAAAATACAGAGAGGGCAGTGGAGCTGGTCCAGAAGGCTTGGGCTCCCACCTCTGCCACTGGTTGGCTGGCATTTTGTGATAATCACTGAATTTCTCTGCACCTCATTTTCTTAAGATGAGTTCTAAGGTTCCTCAAAACTCTTCAGTTCTATAATCTGATGAAGTGTACTAGCTACAACTGCCTGGCACATAGTAGGTGCTTAAAATACGCACTGAAAACACTGTCCATCCGCATCCAGAGAGAACTATAGCATTCTATATTCTATAGAATGTGGATCAAAACATAGTATTTTCACCTTTTTCTTTGGTTGTTTGCTTGCTTTTTCTTTGTTTTTTTTTTTCTCTCGATTTTTTCTTGTGCAAAATGAATATGGAAATATGTTTAGAAGATCTACATGTTTAACTCATATCAGATTCCGTGCTGACTTGGGGAAGAGAGATAAATTTGGAACACAAGTTTTGCAAAGGGAAATGTTGAAAATTATCTCTGCCTCCCGTCCATCCGCATCCAGAGAGAACTATGGAAACTGAATGTGTATCAAAGCATAGTATTTTCACCTTTTTCTTTGGTTGTTTGCTTGCTTTTTATTTATTTCTTGTGTTTTTTTTCTCTTGATTTTTTCTTGTGCAAAATGAATATGGAAATATGTTTAGAACTACTACATATTTAACCTATATCAGATTACTTGTTGACTTGGAAAATGTTGAGAAAAATTTTGTATACAAGGCTTTTTAAAACTATCTTTGCATGTATTTGGAAAAATAAAATATTATAAAAAAATACTCATTGAATGATCCAGGCCAATTTCAATGGTCTTATGGACTGAGTATGGATCACAAAATAGTATTTCCACTGTTTTTATTATTTGCATGCATTTTATTTTCTTTCTCATTTTTTCCCTTTTTGATCTGATTTTTCTTGTGCAGCATGATATTTGTGGAAAAATGTATCAAAGAATTGCACATGTTTAACACATAATGGATTACTTGCCTCTAGGGGAGGGATTAGAGAGAAGGGAGGGAAAAAACTTGGAACACAAGGTTTTACAAGGGTATGTATATGTTGAAAATTATCCATGCATGTATTTTGAAAATAAAAAAAAAAATTAATTAAAAAAAAAAAAAAAGAATTGAGGGGGCAGCTAGGTGGTGCAGTGAAGAGAGTACTGGCCCTGAAGTCAGGAGAACCTGACTTCAACAAATAAGGAGAATAGACTAGATGACCTCACAAGTTCTTCTAGTTCTAAATCTAACATATACATATCCCATCTGTCAGACTGGGAACTTCCTCATTGGATACTTTCAGAACAAGGACTTCTGGGCCAAAGAATATTTTCTTTTTTTTGTTTTTGTTTTGCTTTGTTGTATTTATTTCTCATAAAATAGAATCCATTGGCTCAATTCTAATTTTTTTCCCTGAGGCAATTGGGGTTAAGTGACTTGCTCAGGGTCACACAGCTAGGAAATATTAAGTGTGTAAGATCAGATTTGAACGTCCTTCTGACGGCAGGGCTGGTGCTATAGCCACTGCACCACCTAGCTTGCCCCTATCTTCTTTATTTGAAAGGAGTCCTGAGATTAAATCTCTTGTCCAAAGTCAGATAATAAGTCAGTCAGTTTTTAGTTTATTAAATACCTACCCTGGATTGCCTGTCATCTAGGGCAGGGAGTAGAGAGAGGGAGGGGAAAATTCGGAAAAGAAGTGAATACAAGGGATAATGTTGTAAAAATATTACCCATGCATATGTACTGTCAAAAAAATTATAATTATAAAACAAACAAATAAATAAATAAATAAATACCTACCATGAGCAGGAACCGTACTAAGAAGTAGGGATACAAAGAAAGGCAAAACACTATTTTTGTCTTCACAAGGACTCATAGCAGGAGCTCACAGTCCTACCTCATGAGAGATAGAATTTGAACCCAAGTCCTTGGAATTCAGATACAATTTCCCCCCCCCCCCAATATTATGAAGGATCAATTTTAGGGGAAGTGTCTATCTAGAAATTATTGTGACATTAAAAAAAAAATACCTCAATGATACTCTTTTAAGACAAAACAATTGGGATTGTACCCAAGGGCCTGTGGGGTCAGTTATCTCTAAGTCTTATGCTCCTGTGAACCTTAGAAAGGGTGAGTGGATCAGCTGCTTTGCTCCCTGGGGGCTTGGGGAGCACCTTGGCCCACTTCCCAGTTTTTCCAGGGCTGGCCCAACACACCCTTCTTCCCCAGGGCTTGGCCAGAACCACAGAGCAGAGAGACTAGACCAGATCTTGGAACAGCATCTGCTGCAATTAGAAGAAAGGAGAAGGGGTGGGGTGGGGGCTTTCCCCTGACCCAGCCCCCTCGGAGACTTACATAATCAATCCCTCCCTGCCACCTCTCACGGCTCTGAATAATAGGGAATAATTATTTTATAGAGCTTGAAGGTTTATAAAGTGCTTGACAAAAATTATCTCATTTAATTCTCACAACAAATCTGGGAGGTAATTACTATTCTTACTCCCATTTTACAGATGGGGAAAGTGACTTGGAGAGGGATTAAGGGTCCTGTGGTAGTGAGGCTGGATTGCCTCCCAGTCCACTGCGCCACCCAGCTGCCTCTGTAAGGAAGTATCTGAGGCCGTATTTGAACTCATGAAGACCGTCTTCTGGACTCCTGGCCCCGCACTTTGTGCACTAGGGCGCCCCCTGGTTGCCCCTTCCTAAAGACATGAAAGTTGGCCAGGCTAATGGGCAGGCACTGGACAAGAAGTTGGGAAATCCTCCCCAGAGCATCTTCTTTTCATATTTTTTTACTCCTTGCTGTCTTCAATAGAATGATATAATATCTATAATAGAATATATATAATATATATTCCATTATTCTATTTTAAGAGCGCTGCTTATGACTCTAGGCAAGTAATAAAACCTAAATATTCAGAAAAATTTTTGAGTTTAAATAAAACTAACACTACTGACCTAAACTTTGCAGCCACAGCCTCTACTGAAGGCAGCAAGGAGTAAAGCTCAGAGAGACAACAGGATGCACGCAAAACTCCTTGAACCAAATTATAACGAAACTGGGAAGTGTTCAGCAAAATAAATAAAAATGCATTCTATATGGAAAATCTTAATTTGTGGGTTTCTAAAAAGTGGTCCTTGGGATCCACTTTAGTTCGACATTACTGGTGCAAAGGAAAGAATGCTGACTGAACTTGAGGTCAGGAAAGCCAGGTTTGGACCCACGTTTGTCCTTTTGCCATCCAGCGGACCATGAGAAAGTCCAAGCAAAGCCAGAATGTCATTTTGTTTGTTTGTTTGTTTTTTTGTTTTTGTTACCTTTGGTTACCTGATGGGTATTAATATAATTTATATAATCCCTGAAAGTTTGCAAAGCACTTAAAAAAAAGTCTCATTTTATCTCCACAACCACCTTAGGAGAATAGGTATTATCCCCACTTGACAGATGAAGAAACTGAGGCAGAGGTTGCCATGGAAGATCTGAGAAGGGCACACCTGATGGGTGTAAGGTGAAACCTCAGAATTGCTTTAATTAATTTTCATTTCTCTTGAATATTAATGACTTGGAATTTTTTTATTTAGCTGTTGATAGCTTGGAATTTTTCCCCCCTGAAAACTATCTCCTTAATATCCCTGAATATGGAAGGGGCTGGGGTAGCCATCAGCAGGACCCCATTTGAGCAGATTTTGCCCTTTTCTCCCAGTCTCGTCTCTGATGGCAAGGCTTCTGCTTCTTTCCCTGCTGAATGCCTCATTTCAAGATCCCTTAAAGTGTGGTCCCAAATCCTTTTGCCTCAGAAGCACATTCCATGAATCATCTGGTTCGTCCCTCCCTGGAAGGCCCTTCCCTCTGGCTTGTAGAGGGGCTACACATTCTTCCTGAGGAACTCTTGTCACATTAGATGGTGAGACCATAAGCTTCCTGAGGTAGGGACAGATTCACTTTTCATCTCTGGATTTCCAGATTTATTAGAGTTCTGCAAATAATAAGCTCTTTAATGTACTCTTCGCCTAGGAAGACACCTCTGGTCACCTTACAAAGCACTAGATTTAAGGTCCCCTTGGCCAAGGCTAGATATGACACGGTTATGGATGTGGGGGAGATTGTCCAAAACCAAGCCAGGCTGGACAAGCCCTGGACCTGGATGCAGAGAGAGAGAATGAGGGGACGAAGGGCTGCAGAAGGCTGGGGACCACTAACAAGCTGAAGACACATTCCTACCTTCTTTCAACCCTACCTCCTGGAAGGGGCCTTTCGTGGTCTCCCCCATCTCTATCCTCTCGCAGCTGTGAGTATATTTCAGTCTAAAGCTCTGTGTATATATATATATGTGTGTGTGTGTGTGTGTGTGTGTGTGTGTGTGTGTGTGTGTGTGTGTGTTTTCCAGTCTGGTCCAGCAATTAGAGACAGGAAGACCTGGATGGAGGACTGGCCTGATATATTGTGGCCACGTGGTCCTCAGTGGGTCAGGCTCTCTCCAAGTTCTGGACAATTCTCCAACAAAGTCCTCCGCAGGCAACGCTGCTCTGCATTAGCAAAGGGGGTTTCTGCACTCAGAGGTAGAGGTTTAAAATAAGATGGGGGAGGGGAGATCAGTGATGTCACTGATTAAAATGTAAGCTCTCATTTTTTCTTTGTACCCCTGGCACTGCCTGGAGTAGAGAGGGAACCACTTACCATGGATTGGTTGCTTCTACTTCTCACACCCTTCCTCCTCTCTGGTCCTGCATTTCCAAACCAAATAGGTCTTTTAAAGTCTAATCCATAAAACCTTGCAGATTGGGATATAATAGAGATTATGCTGAGAAAAAAACAAATAAACTTTGAGTCTTTCCCGCTGCAAGGGAATCCTTTTATGCCATCCTCAACTAACCACATTAGTCCCTCCTTACTTTTTCATCCCTTCTCAGACCTTCCATGGCAATCTCTACCTTCCTCAGTTTCTTTATCTGTCAAGTGGGGATAATACCTATTCTCCTAATGTGGTTGTGGAGATAAAACGAGATTTTTTTTTAAAGGGCTTTGCAAACTTTCAAGGATTATATAAATGATATTATATTAATAACACTCAAATTCTTTTCCTGGCTCTTACCAAGGCCTGAGCCACCTTTCCTTTAGGCTAAACCAGATTTCCATTCCTTTCACCAGATTTTTCCCACCCATCAATGCAGAACGATTGTTCCTCTAACTTTCCCTTCCTCCTGTAACCCTCCCCCCCCCTTTTTTTTTTCTGTCAGCCCCTACACATTCTATTCCCTAATCCTCTTTAATCTTTTTATATCCTTCCTAATTGTCCTCCATCTAATTTCCCTCATATGCAGGAAGTAAAATCTAAACCAGTATCAGAGTATGGAAATTGGTCTTCACATTCTCCTCGTTTTCTCTCAAATCCAACCTGGGATCTGTTTCACTAGTTCAAACTAGTCTTCGTGGTGATTCAAAATCACCTGATTTTCTTCTCTTTATTTGTATTAAAGTCCTTTTCTCTCCTGTTCCTCCCACACCCTTCTCTAAAAAAGCTACAAGTACAAAAGCTCTAGGAAAGGTCAGAGCCAGGGCAGGTTCCCTCAGTTTCCCCCAGACTTGAAGGCTGGTTTTGGGTCTGCTCCCCCTTTTATTGCCTTTTCTCTGGCTGTCACCTGGACCGGGGGCCTTCTCCTTCCTAATCTCTGCCTCCTGGCTTCCTTCAGGTCTCAGCTAAAGCCCTACCTTTTGCAGGCCTTTCCCAGGCCTTTTAAACCTGAGTGCTTCCCAGACGCAGCCTGCCTCCTCCCCCCAATTTATCCTGTATGCACCTTGTTTGCATAGAGTTTGCACGTAGTCAGTAAGTCAATAAGCATTTATGAAGTGCCAGTCCTGTGCCAGGCTCTGTGCTAAGCCCTGTGGATACAAAGAAAGGCAAAAGGCAATCCCTGCAGGGGAGAACACAAAGTAGTGACTGTACAAACAAGGTGTGCACAGGACAAATGGGAGACAGGTAACAGAAAGCCGCTCTAGAATTAAGGGGGACAGGGTGAATGGATTCAAGCAAAAGAGTGTGTCCCTGGGAGGAGCCCAAAGTCTGGGGTGGCACCGCTGAGGAGCAAGCTGACCTGGCCCAGCTATCTTGTCCTGACATTACAAGGGCAGACAGAGCCGTCCTGTGCCCATGCCCCGTTACCCTCTGTGCTCTGGAGGTTAAGCCGCAGACATCAGCTATCTCCTATTAACAGGAGGAGAAAGACCACCAGCTGATTCATAAAATCAGCAGAATCAGCACAGCTCGTTTAGGATCCTTTCCCATAAAATGTCGCCTTGTTCCTCCTGCCCACTTCATGGTGCCCTAATAGAGCTTTGCCCCGTGATCTGGGGATGGCTCTGCATTCACTCCCTCCCTGTGTGGCTTATTGAAGCTCATCCTGCAGAAGGCAGGATGTTAGGTGGGAGCTGAGAGAAGTCAGAGGCAGGGGTGAGGAAGGCACGGGGAGCTGCCAGGGAAAGTGCCCACTCAGGAGATGGAGAGGGAGGCAAAGCTGGACAATCTGCCCCAATGTTAGCCCCATGTGTGTCCAGCCTGTGGCGGAGCACCCCGAGCTCCTACAGGGTCTGATCAGATGACTGGCTGATATCATTTTGGTCTTCTTGGAGAATGAAGGACCACCACCAACAGGGGAGGGATGGTTAAGGAAGCCTAGAAAAGTAGGAGGGGGCCGGGCATAAACAAATAGAGCTGTTCTTTATCGGATCCTGGAGTCGCTGGGGAGTCACTGGAGTTGTTGAGTTGAGGAGGGTGACAGGTCAGACTTGCGCCACCTTCGAGGACGGATTGGAGACGGGAGATGGGATGCAGGTGGACCAGCAATATTCCAGGTGTGAGGTGACAGGATGCTGTCAGTCAGAGCAGAAAAGGGGGAGGTGCATTTGAGAGATGGTGAGAAGGCAAAGTTAGCAGAGCCTTGGCAGCAGCTTGGGTATGGAGGTGAGAGAAAATGAGGAACCCAGAATGATTCCTGGTGGGGATGGGGAGGATGGGGGTGTCCCCAGTACTAGTAGCGAAGATGGAGATAGGAAGAAAGGGACATACAGAATTACAAGTGTCTACTGCACCCTTGGGAAAGTATGTGAGATTGAAGGTCAGCAGGTAAGTAATATGAAAAATTATCTGTGTAGAGAGATCTCCCCCACTGCTTTTCTTTCTTTTTCAGTAGGGGAGAAGAGTGAGAAAAAAAAATTAACTGGAAAAAAATTTTTTTTAAATGAACATAGGCAACAAACTTGATTCTGAAAGGATGAACAGGCTTTACCAGTCTGCCAGAGCATCCACAATACCAAGAATGGTCAAGACTCCCTGTAGAGGATCTTTAACATCTCGAATAACTCTAAAATCCCAATTGTGTTCTTCCTCTTTCTAACCCTTTCCTTTATCTGTGTCCCTGTACCCATTCTTTGACACCCCACCCTTTCCTTTGTTTGTTTCTGGTCCTCTCACCTCTCTGACCTTCTTAGCACTGCCTCTGCTCTCTGCCCCATTTTGTCCACCTCTTAACTTCCTGGCTCTGCCTGTCCCTTTCTCTCTCCCTTTGACTATTTCCCTCCTCTTTCTGCGTCTGATTCCTTCTTCCTCTTTTCACGTGCATGCAAGACAATTGTTTCTGTGAATCTTTCTTGTAAACAACATACTTTAAGATTCTGGCTTTTAATCCAGTCTGCTATATCCCCTTCTGTTTTAAGGGAGAATTCATTCCATTCACATTCACAGTTAACATTACTAACTGCATTTCCTGACATCTTATTTCCCCCAAGTTATATTTTTGTCTTTTCTTTCCCCCTTTTCCTCCTCCCCAGTGTTTTTCAACAGTGAATCTTTTAAGAAAATGGTCTTTGGAATGCAAGAATACATAAAAATCTACAGGAATACAAGCCTTGGTTGAGAACACTAACATTAAATGGAGGATGGAGTTCAAAGTCCCAGATAAATTGCTAGCAGCTGTACTTTCTGCTTCTGGTTTGCTAAGTGACCTGGAGCAAGACATGTGTCTGCTCCGTTTCTCTGGGCCCCCTCTGCCCAGCCAAGGTCTTGAGGGTAATGTCAAACCCTTGGAATCACAGATAAAGTCATCTCTTAATCAGGGAGTGGTGTCCTTATTAATATTATTATGTGCAATTATCTGTAACAAGCCACAGAAAACAAACAAACAAAAGGAGAAGAGACACTACTGTAGATCTGGTAGTTTTCTCTTGGTTTATGCTGCTTTCAGGACCCAGTTCAGGCTGATCCTTGGAAGCTGATGTCATTGAGGTTTATGGACTAGGTTTTTGTTTTGTTCTTTTTTAATAATAATAGCCTTTTTGTTTGGCAATTGTCAATGCTGAAAAAATTACCCATGCATATATCTTGTAAATAAAAAGCTATATATTAAAATAATAATAATAATAGCTTTTGTTTTTCACAATAAATGCAGATAGTTTTTAGCATTAAACCCTTGCAAAACCGTTTATTTCCAATTTTTTTCCCTCTCTTTCCACCTTTCCCCTCCTCTAGAAGGCAAAGTAATCCAATATAGGTTAAGCATGTGCAATTTTTCTACACATATTTCCACAATTATCATACTACACAAGAAAAATCAGATCAAAAAGGAAAAAAAGGAAAAAGGAAAAAACAAGCAAGCAAACAACAACAAAAGTGAAAGTACAATGTTGTGACCCACACTCAGTCCCCTTAATCCTCTCTCTGGATGCAGATGGCTCCCTCCATCACAAGTCTATTGGAACTGACGTGAATCATCACCTCATTGTTGAAACAGCCAAGTTTTTATGGACCCGTTGTGGTGAGTTTGTAGTAGTAGCAGCTTGCTCAGTTGGCCCAAGGGGCTTGGGGGTGATGGTATAATTCTACTGTTTCCCAAGAAAACCCCCAATTTAGTGCCTATGAGAATAGACTAAATTTCTAAAATCTAGCCCAGAATCAAAACTTTTTGAGCTAAAACCAATAATTCTGAGCTAGAAGAACCAATGCTTCATACCCATCACCAAAATAATCTTATATATTTGCCACCATTCATCTGTTCTGAAATTGTTAGTAGCTTCCTATTGCCTGTTGGATAAAGTTCAAATTCCCGTCCTCCTGGCATTCAAGGCTGACTCCAGTCTGGCACCAGGCTACCTTTCCTACATCATCTCATGTTACTCTTCTGTACATACTCAAACATCCAGCAAAAATGGACCACTTACTGCCACCCAGAAATGGCTGGTACTTTTCTGCATTCAAACTTTAGCTCATACTCTTTCTGATTCTCCCTTCCCCATTTCCTAATTTGAAAAGAAGCTGAGACACTAGTTTTCCCTAAGCCCTCCCTATACCCCCGGGTGAGGTTTAAAAGCCAGGGAGATCAGGAGTCAGAGAAGGAAGAGGATTCTAGGCATGCGAGACCACCGGAGAAAATGTCTAGATCTGAGAAATAGCATCTTATTTTTGATAGAAACAGTATCACTGAATCAAAGAGCATGTCTCAGGGAGTAAGAGGAAAGAAGGCTGCAAAGGTAGGAGGAGAAAGGTTATGAAGGGCTTTGAATGCCAAACAGAATATTTGTATTTGCTCCTGGAGGCAATAAGAAACCACTGGAGTTTATTGAGTAGAGGGATGACATGATCGGACCTGTACTGTAGGAAAATCACTTTAGTGCCAAAAAGAAGGGTGTGAACTGAAACCTCAGTGTCAATCATACATTTCTATGATTTATTTTATTCTGTTTTTTTTCATAGCTCCCTTATGGCAAAATCTATTCATATCCACTGTCTAACATTGAGTTATACTTATTTTAAAATTTTTTTCAAAGACTAAAGTATTCCATAACTCAAAATCCTAAAACAGATAAAATATTAATTATTTTGGGTAGAGGTTTGGGTTTATTATTTTATATCATATCATACTATATATTTTATATGCATATAAAATATATTATATATAACACATTAAAGGAGTTTTGAAATTTCTTCACTCATTCAACAAGCATTAATGACATGATTACTTGTGTCAGGCCTTGGTACTAGGCACAAGGCAAAACAGTCCCTGCCTTCAATGAGCCTACATTCCTCCAAGAAAGAGAACATGGGTATGTTTGTGCACACATGCACAAACATGTACCTACACATACACACCTATCTGTATTCATATATACACATATGTGTACACATGTGTATTATGTGTGTGTATGCACATATATACAAGATGGCTACGTGACAGAAAGGTGATCTTGGAATTAGGAACATGAGGTCAAGCCCTGGCTTTGACACGTCCAGCTTTCCAGCTAAGCCTGGAACATTTTACACGATTTACCTAATTCTTAAAAAGAATGTTGCTGTAATGCAATGCAAACTTCAAGAGGAAAGGAATTGGTATGAGAGACTTGAGGAGGAAAGCCATAGATTGCTTTTTTCTCTCTTCGGCAAGCTTTCTTCAAGAGAACATGTGTTAAGTTTGGACTCCAGATATATGGAGAGAAAGAGACATCAGACCTGGAAATAGCAAACATGTAAGGAAAATCAGCTCTTCAATATGTCTGATTTCCAGGTTGCTTCCCTAGGTATTTAAGCAAATGTCTCATTGTGTGAGATTAAGACTGTTTTCTCTTGGTTTGAGCTGAAAAATGTTACTCAAAGCAGAACACATTTTCTCTGCATTTTCTGCTACACTCTAACCGGTGCAACTTCTGTGATTTCTGATTGCAATTTGAATGGGTTTAGTTGCGCTTCATTACTTGTGATGGTTTTTTGGGTAACTACCATTTGGTGGGAAGAGATCAAATCTGAGTGGAAGCTAAGGGCACTTTTAAGGGATAGACACCAGGAAAGTGTGAGCTTTTATTTTTAACTTATCAAATCTCTAAACCATCAGTATTTAGGATGAAAGGTGTAATTCAGTCCAGTAGATCCTGCCTAGAAATTAGAGTTAGTCTTGTGGCCCCTTTTTCCTTGTGTTTTCCCTCAAGGCAGGAACCATCATCTCCCTTGGGAAGGGATGGACAAGATTCCAGAGGTGGCTCTGGCCCTACCTCCCCACCGCTGTGGACCTAATATCTGACAGGAGCCCACAAACCTTAACTGGGCTTGTGTGAATGTCACTTAGCCTCTCGATGCCTCAAGCAACTTTCTAGGCCTTTAAGTTGCAGAGAAGATGCTGATCTGCACTGGGAGGGAGAACACTCTCACTGGGAGTTCTCTACACTAAAGAAATCCAAAAAAGCAACAAGTGTTTATGACAGGGCAAGGACTGAGCCTGGAAGGAAACTAGATATTCTAAGACAGGAGGGAGGAAGGAATGTATTCCATATGAGAAATAGCCAGTGCAGAGTTGTCAAAGTGGGAGACGTGGTGTGATGTGTGAAAAACTGAGGGAAAGGATAGCTGGGTAAGTTGGACCACCAAGTATGTGAGGGGAAGTAAAATAGAATAAGGCCAGAATAAAGTTGGAACCAGAACTGGAAGGGTTTTAGGTAACAGAGATTTATATCAGAAACTACAGGTAATGGGAAGCCCCTAGAACATACCCACTTTGAATTAAAATGGCTGGTTCAAATCTTGACTTTGCTACTTATTATCTGAGCCACCCTGCTTGTGAGGAGCAAACGAGATGTTTGTGTAGGGCCCGACACATGACAGGTGTCCAATATCCTGCTTTTCCTTTCTCTGCCCTAACCTGCCCCCCAGAGGTGACGCCAGCCCCTCAGGGCAGCCCCCTACCACCATTGGCCCTACCTCCCCGGCTCCCCTTCTTGGAGGGGGTGATGTTGAAAGGAGCCGGCTGAAGGCACGGCAAGCCGGTGGGACCTGATTCAGCTGTGATCTCACCGCACCAGCAGAAGGCCCTGGTGGGCTCAGGCCCACACACATGTCCCGATGACACAGCCACAGGCTAATATTAGGAGAGAGAGGGCGTTGAGAGGGAGAGGGGCCAGTGGGGAGCAGGGCCGCCCACCCTGCACTCCAAGCTGCATTCACACGCCCTTGGGCCCTCTCCGGGGCAGCCAGCAATAGAAATCAGTCACCTTCTGTCAGGGCAGTCCGAGGAAGCAGGGCTATGATCCTATTTAACAGAGGAGTAGACTGAGGCTCAGAGATGAGACCAAGTTTCCTGAATGTCCCTGCTCACAGGTGGCAGATCTGCCCTGGAACCCATGGCTTCTGCTTTCAGGTTCGCTGATCTCACACCACCACCGCTGGAGAAGTCAGAGCCCACTCAGAAAGGGAGCACCGGTTCCCCCTGGCTCCCACCTGGCCCACGGGGCTCAGGACTTGGCCTGGAGCCAGCCAAGCCTTGGCCCTGGCTTTTCCAGCCTCAGCAATAACTCCTGCCCTCACCAGCTGGAGCCTGAGTGGTTGAAACCCAGAGTTTTCCCAGTCTCAGGTGGGTCTTGATGACCAGACTCTGCCTGAGGAGGGCTTCCAACCACTAGATTGGACGGCTCTGACAAGGCAGTGACCCTGAGGGAGCTTGCCTTCAGCAGCTTTCTTAAGAAAAAAAGCCTCCCTAAATTGTCGGTTCCTTTGTCCGTGTCTTCCTCTCCCCAACATCGAGGGATCCCAAGGGAGACCTTCCTCCCAGTATCTTAATCCTCTCTACAATGCCCTTTGCAAGAATGTCAAGTAGTCTCCAAGTGAACACCTCTAACTGAATTGTCTTTATATAGACAATGCATTACATTACTGAACAATTCTCAAAGGGTAAGGAGAGGAAACCAAAATTTTTTCCAAAGATTAAAAAAAAAAAAATTGTTTTTTCTGGTATTTATTATGCATTTAACTGGTATTTATTTTCTTCCCCTGGGTTATGGGGGATGGGATGGGGTACCAAAAATCAACAACCCAGTAATAGATAAGCAAAGTCAAGCAAAAAAATTCTCATATTAGTCATATGTCTCACTGAGGTCATCACCTCCCAATAGGAGGTGGGTAATATAAGGAACTAAGTCTCTACCTTACCTTATCCTTAACCGTAGATTTCCAGAGAAAGAGCAGCCTGTGGCTCTGCCCTCAGGGAGCCTGAAATGGGAGGAGAGACAGGACTCCTATACCTGGACAAAGAGAATAAGTTAAGATTTTTTCCGAAAATAAAATTTTTGTGATATCTTTTATTTTGACAACATCCACTTCTAATCTAGCCTTTCTCTCTTCTAAAGAAAAATCCCATATGACAAAAAAGGAAAAAAGGAGAAAAAACAAACAAAACAAAACAGATCAAAACTTGCAATGTCAAACTTTATCAATAGTGGTCCACACCCACAATTCCCCACCTTTGCATTCTTTTGCAAAGAAGATACCTTCTGATATCTCATCTCTGCTGGCCAGGCTTGGTCTTTATAATTTCACAGAATTCAGAATGTTTCAAATGTTTGGCTATTATTCTTTCCATTTACCTGGTTAATGTTTTCCAGATTCTGCTTACTTCATTTTTCATCAATTCACTGAAGTCTTCCCAACTTTTTTGTTTTCATCATGTGACTCAAAATCAGAATTCTTAATCTCTTGTGTGTGATTCGGCCCTTTGGCAATGTTGGATGCTTTTGTTTTTGTTTTGGATGTTTGGATGTAATAGAAAGAAATGCTAAATTTCAGTTAGAGGTTGGTGTAATAAAACAATGTGTAATAAATAAAGTAATAAATAAATAAAGATGTAATTATTTCCCCATCCAGGTTCACAGGTCCACTGAAATCTACCCTCACATTTACCTTCCCTTTCTCCTTTCTGAACTCTTCTTTTTTACTAAGGAGGTCTTTCATTTCCTCTCCCACTTTCTTTCCCAACTCCCATTCTCTTCTCATTTTTTCTCTTCTTCCTCCCCCCTCCTTTCTTCTTCTCTCCCTCTCACTTTTCCATCCTTTTTCAGCACTGTGCATCCCCTTTAACCCAGCAGTATCTCTACTGGGCTTATATCCCAAAGAGATCTTAAAGAGAAAGGGACCCACATGTGCAAAAATGTTTGTGGCAGCTTTTTCTGTGGGTGCAAGAAATTGAAAACTGACTGGATGCCCATCAATTGGAGAATGGTTGGGTAAATTATGGTATATGAATGTTATGGAATATTATTGTTCTGTAAGAAACGACCAGCAGAATGAATACAGAAAGGCCTGGAGAGACTTACATCAACTGATGCTGAGTGAAGTAATTAGAAGCAAAAGAATATCGTACACAGCAACAGCAAGATTATGTGACGATCAACTGTGATGGACTTGGCTCTTTTCAACAACGAGGTGAAGTTTCAATAGACTTGTGTTGGAGAGAGATTTTGGGGATTGAATGTGGATCATAACATAGTATATTCCCTTTTTTTTATTGTTATTTGCTTGCTTGTTTTTTTCTTCCTCATTTTTTCCCCCTTGTGATCTGATTTTTCTTGGGCAGCCTGATATTTGTGGAAATATGTTTAGAAGAATTGCACATGTTTAACCTATATACTTGATGTTTAGGGGACAGGGAAGGTGGGGAGGGAAGAGAGAAAAATTTGAAACACAAGATTTTGCAAGGGTGAATGCTGAAAATTATCTTTACATGTATTTTAAAAAATAAAAAGTTATTATTATTAAAAAAACAAAAACAAAAAAACTTCTCAGACCAGGTTAAGAACTCCTACCACAGAGGCTGCAACTTGTTTAAAGATTACCCAAGTACTAAGTGAGAAATTCAATTCAACAAAAAGCAGAGTGCTGAGTGGGATACAACACTCATCTAATGTAATGTAAGAGGACAAGTAGGGTTGTGACATTCCTTATCTAACTCTAGAAAAAAACTGGTACTAAAAAGATGGGTCTTTCATTGAGGAAGAAGCTAAAAGTGCTGCAAAATTTCCCAAAGCTAAAACAATTTCCTGACTTCCTATTCAATTCCTATTCTTCAACCAATTCATTCACTGTTCATCTGTAGTGTATGTCCAAGTTAAACATACTGACAGATCAGCTCTATAGCACATCTATCCAACTATGTGTCACAGATTAGACAAGAGACATTCTTCTTTCATCCACTTGGTTTTTCCTATGTGAATAGTCTGGCTGAACTCTTTAGAGTGATTACGTTATAAGAGTTGGAAAGGGAAAATAGTGCTGGATTATCAAGGGTCTTGAATGCTAGAGAAAAGAGTTTGAACTTTTTCTGATACCAGAGAGTCCCTTTATAGTTTTAAGGTTAGCAAGAGAGCTAAAACTGTACATAAAAAAGTTGTCTGTCAGCAGTTTGAAAAATGAACTAGAGGGGGAGGATAATGACCATTTTATCTGCCATCTGGGATGCCAAAAAACATGTGGTTTGATAAAAATGCCCAGATGGAGTGCTGGGGCTTACATTTTCTGGCTATGGGTCCGTTTGGGGATTGATGCTGTGTAGTCTCAGGGCTTTCAAGTACACATGTCATGGTCTGGAGAGAAGTGGATGCAATTACCTTCACGTTTAGGTATCGTTAACATGGGAGGCAAAATGAGTTTCAGTCTTGGCTTTGTGACTGGGCAAATTGCTTCTGTTCTCTGAGCCTCATTTCCCAAAGTGCAAAATGAGTGGATCAGGGGACCTCTGAAGTCCTTTCCACCTCTCAGAACTTTTCATCTGTGATCTTCCTTCTAGCACGTACAGAAGTGCATTTGTCTGACCCTGACTTGAAAGAGAAGTTGGGGGCTTGAAATGGAAGTTTTTACAAGTGACCAAACTCATTACTTTGATGCTTACGATTCAGGGAGTGGTTTAAATGCTTTAGCATGAGCTTCCTGTAAAGGGAAACTATGAAGAATGGACTCAAAGGAGAAGAGGGTCCCAAGACCCTGAGATATTTTGAGAAGGCAATGGAGAAGAGAAACAGCTTTGAAAAGAAAGGGATAAGAAGAATGGAGAAATTTAATAAATGAGATGAAAATAAAACCCATGACTTCAGACACACAAATCACAAAATATAAGTAACATAATAATAGCCAGTCATTCTAATGCAAAAAGGCAAATTTGACCTCAAAGGCGTTACTGAGATTCAATGTATAGCTCTGAAAAATTATTTTTTAAAAAGGAACAAAATAATTAAAAAGATAAAGAGGAGCAGGAGTACTAAATATTACTATTAGGAAGCTATTCTTGTTATCTGAAAAAATATATTTTTTTAAAAAAGATATGAGGAAAATTCTACTAGGGACCAGGGCAAAGAAGCATGGTAGAGAATATGTGGGTGAAGATCAACAGAGGCAAAAAGAGAAATGATATTATCAGAGCAGAGTACTATAGACCACCTAGACAGAAAGAAACCATGATGAGTCTGGGAAATAGAAGACAAGCCTAAAAAGAAGGCATGACACATAATGAAAGCATTTACTTTGCCCATTAATTTGTTTGGTTCTCTCTTATTAAAATACAAAAGTTTGGTGTAAGATCTTTGCCCTTTTTTTTGCATATTCATCTGGTTGTTTGCTTGTGTGTAAATTACACAAATACCAGATATATTTTATATTTATATTTTAAATATATATATTTAGATAATATATAATTATCCATAAAATTTTCTTCATGTTCTCAGTACTTTCCAATTCCTTTTTAATTACTGTGTCCTCTGTTATAAGCACTGTCCTAGATTGCTTCTCACTAGCAAGACTCCACTCCAACTCAAATATCATATAGTGCTTAAAAATTTGCCAAGAAAGTAATTTGAGGGGCAGGTAAGTGGTCCAGTGGATTGAGCACCAGCCCTTAAGTCAGGAGGGCCCAAAGTCTGCTATGAGCTGATGTAGCATGAAGGGAACAGAACCAGAACATTTATATTATAACATTGTAAAGACAGACAACTTTACAGCAACCTCATTATAGATATTATTGTCCCCATTTTACAGATAAGAATAAGCAAGCTCAGGGATCTTAGTTAATAATTCTCAGTGACCAAGGTTTATATAGTTAGTGGGCAGCCCTGACTAGAGCCAAAGTCCTGCCGACTGCTTTGTTGGACTTGCCCTGGAAGCTTTGTAGGTCAGCTTCACTGATAGTCGTAGGGAATTCAGCTTCCCCAAATATGGAGTATCAAAAGATAACTGAAAATAACATATGTGGGCATGTGTATGTACATATACAGCTTGATGGATAATGGGACACAGGGGGTCATTTGGTAACTCGTTTCTAATTTTTTTGATTAATAAGAAAAAAAGCTGTTCTATTTTTCCTTTTTCTTCCTTTTTCCATCATTGAGGGGAAAAAAAAAAAAAAAGCCTGTAACAAAGCAGCATTGTTAAGCAACAAAAATTTACACATTGGCCACCTCTAACAATATGTGCACCAAACTGCGCCTGGAATGTACGGGCTCTGTGATAAAGGAGACATTTCGCCTCTTCAGTCTCTGCAGTCACTGCAGAGTCCCCAAGTCTTTCAGTGTTCTCCCCTTGTGATGCTGTTATGTGCACCCTGTTCCCTGAGATCCTGTCATTTACTCCATCGCACTCATCCTGGTAACTGACTTGGCCATTCCCCACCTGATGGGGAAGCCCTTCCGACTGCTTCTTGCCACTGCAAAAAGCTGTGCTGGTGAGTGGTGTCTGTGCTCTGAGTGCCCTCTGCAGTACCCAGGGATCATTGGTTTTACTCCCAACTCAGATCCGGAGTTTAGGCCCAAGAGCCCATGGGACTTGGTGTTTCTGGAGCCCTGAGAGGGACCTTTGTGGTAGAGACACTCTGATGCGCTGGCCGGCAGCCATTGCTACATTTGAGCTGTGGAGCCCTGCGGCGGAGGCCCATCTTTTCCAATGTTTGGTAGGCTGTGGGCAGCGGACCTAGAGTCAGGAGATCAGTGAATGAAGTGATCAAGCAACTGAGGAAGCTCCTTTGTGTGAGGCCCTTGGACACTGAAGATTCAAAAACTAAAGCAACATGGCTCCTGTCCTCATGGGAAAGTTCCTTTCTCTTGAGAAACTGGAAAATGAATGGATGCCCATCAGCTGGGCAATGGCTGAATAAATTATGGGATATGAATGTTCTGTAAGAAATGACCAGCAGGATGAATACAGAAAGGCCTGGAGAGACTTACATGAACTGATGCTTTGTGAAATGAGCAGGAATCATTGTACACAAGATTATTCTTCCTCCTAAGGAGACAATATGTACCTTTCAGGTATACACAAGACATATACATAAAGCAGAAATGCAGGAATTTTGGTGGGGAAGTAAAAGTTCTAGTAGCTGGTAGGTTGTAGTGGAAGTGGCCAGGAAATAGCTGAGCAGAAAGGGGCATCTGAGACAAATTTTGGAGCAAACCAGGGATTCCAAGAGTCAAGATTAGAAAGGAAAGTTTTTAAGCATGGGGTCAGAGATCTTTTTGTACTCAAATTATAGGCTCATAAATTTCAAGCTGAAGGAAATTTAGGAGATATAACTCTCACCTTACATATGAGAAAACTGAGGACTGCTTTGTTCAAGGTCACCTTGCACAAGTGGTAAGTGGCAGAACTGTGGTGAATTATTTTGGACTAAAGCGTCTCTTGTGTCCATCCCAGGCTCTCTAGTTCATGCCCTTAGTAGCCCTCACTTAGACCAGCCCTCAATAGTTCTTGCTTCCAACATCTCTCAAATCCATCCTCCATGCAGCACATACTCTTTCTTACACAGTCTGAACATGTCCCTTTCCTGCTGAAAAGCCTCCAGTGACTTCCCATTGCTTCAAGGATAAACCAGACTCCTCATCTAGGCTCCCTAAAAAATCTCATACCTTTTTTCTATTTCTACTTGTTGGTACTGACCTTCCTGCATGTCCAAATGAATGGTATGCTATTCACAGAACTTGAGGGCCACAGTGTCTGTGCCTGGCTGGAATGCAGTCTCATCTCCACCTCTGAGAATCATCTTTCTCCATGGCACACTTTGAATGCTACCTCCTTTGGAAAGCCTTCCTTTATATTGAGATTAGTGTTCTTTAACTGTGTACTCTAGATTGGATTATTTGCTATCTAAGGGAAGGGGAAAATTTGGTACATGAGGTTCTGCAAGGGTGGATGTAGAAATCTGCATGTATTTTCTCTATTGAGTCTGTGTCCCAAAGAGATCATAAAAAAGGTTAAAGACCCACATGTGCAAAAATGCTTGTGGCAGTCCTTTTTGTAGTGGCAAGGAATTGGAAACTGAGTGGATGCCCATCAGTTGGGGAATGGCTGAATATGTTGTTATATGAATGTTATGGAATGTTCTAGAAGAAACGACCCTCAGGATGATTTCAGAGAGGCCTGGAGAGACTTACATGAACTGATGCTGATAGAACTGAGTAGAACCAAGATTATGCAATGCTCAATTCTGATGGATGTGGTTCTCTTCAACAATGAGATGATTCAGGCCAGTTCCAATGGTCTTGTGATGAAGAATCTACCCAGAGAGGACTATGGGGACTGAGTGTGGATCACAACATATTTTCATTTTTTTGTTGTTTGCTTGCTTTTTTTTCCCCTCATTTTTTTTCCTTTTGATCTTTGTACTATGGAAATATACATATTAGAATTACAGATATTTAACATATATTGGATTACCTAACATCTAAAGGAGGGAATAGGAGAAAGAAAATTTTTGCAATGGTGAATGAAAACTATGCATATATTTTGAAAAATAAATAAAGCTATTATTTTTTTAAAATAGAGATTAGTGTTCTTGGTGTTTCCATCTTTCCAGTAGAATGTAATAGCTTGCCTTTCTCTAGCATTGAAGCATTACAAAGCATCTTTAGACAATCACCCCTCACAATAACCCTGTGATGAAGATTGCCAACGTGGCCCTGGGCAGCAGCCCCTCAAAGACTTGGTTCATACAAATTGAGACAATTTTCTGTTTTATACACCATGTGGCTTGAAATTAGGGTCTTTGAAAAACAAACTTGTGTCTAGTCAAGTCAACAAAATATTTATTAAGCACCTATTTTCATGAGGCAGAGTTAGGGCAAAAAAGCAAATAGTCCTTACCCTCTAGGAGCTTACAATCTATGGGGAAAACAACATGCAAAGTACTACATATAAACAATATATTTATATGGAAATACATATTTATCTGTTACAAAATGTAATAATAAAAGACAGAGATTGAACTATATAGGAAAGTGTAAGCTATTTCTTATGTGGCCATTACAGATAGGCACCAGAAGTATCAGCAGGTAACTTTTAGAGATGGTGACTTGTTTATAGTAAATTAAGTGTCTTCCCCTTTCCCTAGGTCCACCACTCTAGCTTAGTTTTTTTTTCTTAAACACCTGAGTTGCTTTTTGACTTTGTAATAATCAGTACCTAGCAGAATGCTTTACACTTAAAAGTTTATCAAGTTAAATGAAATTTGCTGCCAATCCCTGCTGGCTCTATCGTCACTGTGAAGTTGCTAACTCATTTCCTCTTCCTACACCACTCTAAGGATGGTCCTGGGCAGCAGTCAAGGACAACAGATGTTGAGCAGTTGGGTACCTGCTGCCCACAGCCCTCAGAACAGCAGCCTATTTCTCACTGAGCTTACCTTGGAGGCACGAGATAAAATCAAGGTGAACCATGGATGTGGCACTGGCAAGGAAGAATCAGCCAAGGGATCATAAGCAAAGTCAGGTGAGCCTTCTCTGGTAGCTCAGGCATTCCCCAGCAACTTGCTTTAAATCATGTATCCCTGAGAAAGGTGACTAAGGGAGCCTATGCTCAGTTGACTGAGATCTTGAGCACAGAGAAGTAAAAATGGCCATTGGATGATTTGGTACTCAGGATGACGACACCTATATCCTTGTATACTTTCCCTATTCTTTCAGATAGGCACCCTAATAACACAGAAGACATGAAATCAAATGAATTGGTCAGTTATCAAGACAAGGACACTTATTTTTTAATTTCCTACAACAAAGAATGACATTCAGCATTATGAAATGCAAAACAAAACGTTAAGAATGACCAAAAAAATTCAGTTAAAGATTTGTTAACAAGCTTAACAATTCAACATTTATTCTATAGAAATTATGTGCTAAGACCTGTGCTAAATTCAGGGAATACGAGGACCACATAATCTCTACCCTCTCAGAATTTGGTTTAAGGGAGAGAGGATAAATGAAGATTTGAAAATGTTAAGAGGGGAAGGCCATTCTAGTAATACACTAAAAGATATAGAGGCAGAAAAGGGCAAGAAAAGCTAGTAGTTAATTGGGAACAGGATATGATTGAAAAATACTGGATGAGAAAATTGAAAAGGTAGGATGCCACAAGCCTTGAACTTCAGGATGAAATACTAGCTTTTCCTGGGGCCAGAGGC
The DNA here is from genome assembly GCF_048593235.1 of Sminthopsis crassicaudata. Classification (NCBI taxonomy): domain Eukaryota; kingdom Metazoa; phylum Chordata; class Mammalia; order Dasyuromorphia; family Dasyuridae; genus Sminthopsis; species Sminthopsis crassicaudata. Next base: position 190,164,385 of record NC_133622.1, on the reverse strand, counting down.
AGCCATTTGTTTTACAGAAGGGAAAACAGCACAGTCCTACTTAGGCAATTGGAAGACAAATTGGAGAAAGGAAAAACCAAACAGGAACTCAGAAAGCTCCATTATTACAATACAGCTGAGATATGAGATTCTGAACCAGGTCATGGAGAACAAAGGAAAAAGAATTTTGTACACACACATACAAATCCATGGGAATGAAGAGAATGGAAGAGATGTTTCAACAACTTTATTATGAATCTGACAATGACTAATAAAAACAAACATTTCATATACAAATAGAAAATAAAATTGCGCATGAAACTGAACTTTGCATATAGTTCCTTAAACACCAAAAGGCACAAAACTGTTCTCTTTCTGAGCTGTTTCATTGTTTTTTTTAAGAGATGATAGGACATCCCAGGTAAAGGTAACAATATGAGAGTTACAAAGATGGGGCACTTGGGGAATGACAAACAGTCCAATTGAGTTAAAATATAACACACCTCAAGATTATTGGAGAATAAGGCTGGAGAGGTAGCCTGGAGCCTGTGGAAAAGCTAGCTTAAAAAACAAAGAACAATAGAGCCCCTGAGGAAGTTGAGCAGATATGGCCTTAGGGAAGGTTATTTAGGGAACTTGTGAGGATGGATTTGACAGGAGAGACAAGAGGTAGGTAGGGAAACAAAGTCAGAGGCTTTTAGAATTCATGAGAGGTAGTTATGGGCCAGACCTAAGGAGGAACTAACTGTTGTAATGTAAAAGCTAAGGGGTAAACCAATGATGAACTTTAAACACACAATGGATTTTCAAAAATTCCTACCAGCTCAACATTTGAAACATCATCTCTCTCCCTAAAGATTCATCCAATACCTTGGATTAAAACTTCCACCATATTAATTTTGTGTAAATATAGATTGAAGGATTCATTTTAAAAAATGTATGGGAGGAAAATTTTGTTATTCCTTGCCTTCAGTCTTATGTCTTTCATAATTTTTTACCCAAATTATCTGCCAATAACATTGTACTAGGTTTATCTCTCACCACTAATTTCCACATATCCTAATTATACTACTCTCCACTTACTGAACATGTGCCTTTGTTCTTGGTCATGCCGTTCCTTCCACAAAATCAGGTCCAACTCTTGCATTTTACAGATGAAGAAACCAGGGCCCAGAAAAGCATTGAAGCAGCTTGGTAAAGTGGAAAGAACATTGGCAATGGAGAAAATGGTTCAAATCCCCTTTCTGATACTTACTGCCTGGGTGACCTTGAGCAAGTGATAGCCATCTGGCGCCACTTAGATGGCTTTTTAGTCCTAGAGCTTTAATTCTTAAGTCATATTAGCCAGAAAAGTACAAACAGATCTCAGGTCTCATGCATCCTAAGCAAATATTTCTAGTATTTCCAGTCATTACAATCTGGTACATTACTATTATCACCTTATTTTATGATGGCATTCAGCATTACTTTACTTTTTTTCTCTGTGGTCTAGCTTTCAAACTGCATACCTCTTCTCCTGCTTCTGAACTTTGGCTCTATGGTAAGGTGATTTAAGCTCATGAAGTTTTTTATACCTGGGAAAATATGAGAAAAATCTTCTATATATAGAATATTCTATAAAAGCACAGGAGAGTAATCAGTCATTTTTGTTGTTAAAGGTTGTGAAGATCTAGATATGGTGTCAAAATGATATGTAAGTCTTATTTTTTAACAAAAGAAAAAAAAAAATCCAGAATATTCTTATAAATTTAAGGGCAAATTCCAAATAAATTTAACTACAAAGGGATGGCAGTATTTTTGAATATTCATTCTCTGCTAAAACTGTGACAATCATGTAAGCATCTTGAAGGAAGGAACTACTTCCTATTTCACCTCTATATTCCTAGTCCCTATCAGTGCTTGATCTGTTATTTTTTAAAGTCTGATTCACAACTATCTAAAGGAAGGCTTAGTAACACCAACATCTTTAAAAGAAACCAGAAACTATTATGAGAATTATCAGTAATTGTTCTTAACCTTTTTGTTGGACTTTATTCTGAATTCTGTCATTTTACTAATGTCACTCAAAGGTTGAAATAAAAGATTTAGAGTAATAGAGCCTTACCTTCAACCAACTAACCTCACTCTGGCTAACTTTTCCAATTTGTTCTCAAAGATTATCTTTATTGCCCTGACCTGCCTCAACAACAACAACCTTCTAAATACATGGCATTTAGAAATTAATGCATTACTTCAGAAGTAATCTGACTATACAGGAGTCAAGTCACATTTCTAAAATAATTTTAATAGTTGTACAAAACAAGAAATATTTACTACAAAAAAACCAAAACCAAACCCAAAAGGTCTATTTAAGTATCAGAGCAATCCCAGCAATGCAGTCTAGATAGGACTCATTAGGAGTAATAATTAAAACAAACAACAAACACCCCACATCATTTGTCACTTGGTATTACAAAGATTCAAGTTTTGAACAATTTTTATTCATTCAAAAATGTATACTGAGCACCTACAAAATTCAAGCTACCAGCCTATAATAAATTTACATCTGTCCCTCCCATCCTATAGCATCTCTCTCTTTAATGGAGGAAAACAAAAAAGCCAAGGTTAAAAACACACAGGATAGTTATTTCTATTCTTGTGAAAGATTGCTTTATGAATTCTGAAAATGAATACACAAGGGAGAAGCTCATCAGGAAGCAGATTAACAAAGTTCACATCTATCTGACAACCTAATAAATCTGACACACCTTATTCTTTTCCTTTTATTTTTTTTGCAAGAACATTCCATACAAAAGTAATTAAATCTTTAACTGTATTAAGTTTACAATTGAATATTTGAAAAGAAAATCTGTACAACGTTATCATTTACAATTTTACATGGCTTAATAATTGGTTGCATTAAAAAAAAGTTTTTCCCTATACACTTTGCATTCCTTTACTCTTCTTCAAATATCACAAGAAGAGCTGTCTATCACTATTTACAAGTACCAAACTAAGGATGCAGCAATCTTCAAACTCAGTTATTCAAATAATTCACCATATCTATGGTAACTTTCCAGTACTTTGGATGAAATGAAAAAGCTTAATAATATACTTGGCATCTTGAAGAGATGCCAAGAATTCAGCTTGTAAGGAAAGTACACTGGCAAAACACAAAAAGCACCGACCCTTATTGTATGATAAAACTAAGAGACCAATGCAGCATTTTATACTTGGAAAAAGACACTTATGTTAGCCAAGTTAACTTGCAGAGAAACCTATAGAACAATTAAATTGTTTCACTGTCATTTTTCTTGGGTTATTACAATTTATAACTTAACACTTGCAAACCCATCCAATATACAAAAAAATACATAAAAATAAAAAAATGAGGCAAGAATAGCAATATCATGAAATAATAAACTATGAACAGGAGGGAAACATCCAGTTATCAACAGTTTGGCCAGCATTTCACCAGACTTATTTTCACCTAAACAATGTCATCTATTTTAGAACAGAATTCGTTTTCTCAAAATATCCTCCAGGTGGCACCCTTAGCTCACAGACGGGAATTCTTTCAGTGGTTCAGTCAAACAAGCCTCCAAGTCAAATTCATCTCCTGTTTGATAATCAACATGTCTAACTTTTGTGGGCGTGCCAGAATACATATCCTACAAAACAAAAATGTGAATCACACAAAATTAAGGAATGTAGGTAAGCAAGTATTGATCCCATTTTGTATATCCTATGGTTTCCAGATTAGCAACTATATCATTTTAGAATAACGATTTTAAAAATCCAAATATTCTTGGCTTAAAGTACAAACTTCTGCTTGATCTAACTATACTACAACAATATGCACCTTATGGAGGTTACTTTCATAATCTCATAATTCAAATATCTGGTTAATCTCCAAAGACTTATGAATTGGGTACAAAAATATTTTTTAAATGATATTTCTATATATCAAACTATAAACTTCTTGACCGACATAACTTCCTATTATTTCTTCTTTGGTTCTAGTAAAATGAAAAAGTTGCTCTTCTTACCAAAGAAAACCAACTTTTTAAAATCCCAACTCCTTCCTCATACTCCTGAAAATTGTTCCCTCCTCCTACTTACTGTCCTGCCTCCTAATCTGCAAATACTTTCTGTCTTTAGGCTCCTTCCTTGATGCCTACAAATATGTCCTGGCCTCCTCCACTCTTTAAATAAAAACTTTGCTTGATCCCACCATCCTCTGAAGTACTATTCCTGACATTTTTCATAGTCTAACTACCAAAAGGAGCGCCCTAAGCTCAGTTTGCACTCCTTCAATCCTTTGCAAAATGGACTTGACTTTACCAAGACTGAATAGGATCTTTTCAAAGTTCACAATGATGTCAATTTGCCAAACTCAATGCCCCTTTTTTCAGTCTTTATCCTTCTTGACCTCTGGAGGTCACCAGGTTTCACCTTCATGACAAGGTCCTCTCCATTCCTCTCCTCTCTGACCACTCCATCTCAAGTCTCCTTCATTGGATAATTATTCACTCCTTTCCTACAACCATGGATATATACCAAGGCTCTGTATTGAGCCCTTTCCACTTCTCTCCTCTATACATCGTTGATGACCTAATCAGTTATTTTTGGGAGGAATGGAGGCTAATCATTTCTCATTCTATGCAGACACCTCCCAAACCTACACCTATATATAATCAACTCTAGAATTTGCTTGGCTCCTGGTCTACATTGCCAGTGGGCACTTTTTGATATAAATATTCATTGGATGTTTCAAGTATCTCAAACTTGACACATCCCAAGCAAAATTTATTTTCCCCCCCAAAGCTATACCCCCCCCACCCTTGACCTTTCTTTATGGTGAAGATACCATGAACCTTCCAGCCATCTAAATTCAAAACCACAGAGCCACACAGCTGCCATTCTAGTTCTAGAGTAGTTCAAAAAAACATGGGAAGGTTCAATATGAACAGAATCTAAATAAGCAAAACCAGAATACATACCTCTAGAACAATATAAATGAAAACATCTACAAGGAATCTAACACTGACCAACTGAAAATCCAATTGTGGTTTCTCTCATGTGCTTTTTGGTTCTGCTTAATTCCTACTGCATTAGTTCACAGAATCTCCCCATGCCTCACATCCTCATTATATTTGTCTTTAGCAATATAACAATATTACTTTCCCCACTTGTTTCTTAATGAGTAGGCACTACTTTGTATCTGGTTTAATCCTAAAATTATCATGAACATTTTGGTGAAAGAAAATTTGACTTTGAATGCTTTGGGGTATCTCCAGTCACATGAACAAAATCATATTTTAAAAACATTTTTGTCATGAGTTCTAAAATTCATGGTAATGAAAGGCTCTCTGAGGAGATAAGTTTGTAATTAAAATCAACAGTCTGTATTGCTCACAGGAAAGTAACATGGGAAATTTTGTTAGCAGATGCATTTATGGGCATTAGCCCATAGTCCATTTATGTATAACCTATTTGAAATTATTTGTCTTCTCAAGGATTGGTGTTGTAAAATTCAAAATTTGAAAAAAAGAATGTTAAAAAAAATGTTTTTATGTGTAATTAGAGGAAAATAAAATATATTTTTAAAAAAAGAATGTGAAGTCCGAACTTAGAGAAGCAATTGGACACTGTTGCAATGTCTGATAAGCCCAAGAACACAAAGTACTTGGGAGAACTGTATTATACAAAAGTTCCTCCAAACTTGGAATTCAAGCCATTGTATCCCTAGCTGCCAGTTAAAAAGTTTGCTAGATAAGTGGTAAGAGGATATAAACTTTTTACAAAATAACTATCAACAATTATAGAATTATTAAAAACTATCAACAGCTTTATGAAAAGTCACTCAAATCCCTAATGGAACCACAAAATTTCACTTTATAAACTAATGAAATTTACAAAGATTAGAAACTATTAGAAAAGTGTTGGAGGGATAAGGAAGATAGGCAAGATGTAAATTGGTTCAACCATTTTGTTGATTTTAATTACAAACTTATCTCCTCAGAGGGCCTTTCATTACCATGAATTTTAGAACTCATGATAAAAATGTTTTTAAAATATGATTAAAACAAATCATGATTTTTAAGAGGCAGTGAACTAAAAATTAAGTAACAAAGAACAAGTTTCAGTTCCCACCTCTAAAGATTAAGTCTGGGGAAAATATTTCATCTTTCTCCTACTTCAAGAAACTACATAGGATTTATCTATTAATTCATGTTGGCAGAGGGAAGTTGGCTGGAAAAGTTATGTAAATTGTTTTAATTTTTGAATACCTGGTATAAATTCAAAGTGAACAATTTTCTAAACTTCAGGTATATGGACTCTATTTGCTTCAAAGATCTCTGTAAAATGCCTTTGTTCTCTATTATTGAAAATAATTTTTTGTAGCATAAATATTATATGAATAATATATAAATATATATAATATATAAATAAAAACTATTCTGAAACATTTGCAGAAATTCATTTACAAATCTGCTAGACCACTGAATCTTTTATTAATAAACTCATTTATGACTTAATAGTCCAATGGCAAAGTCACATGTAATAATTTCTGACAATTCCTTTTATTTCCAAATGTGAATTCACCTTTTGTCTTATTTTGGCAATTTTCTTTTTATACTATTATAGTATAAAGCTCAAACCAAGCACATTTTTATATTTTTACATTACCGCTTAAAATGAGCCAAACTACCAAGGACTAAGTAGGAGTTAGAAAACCTTAAAACTTAAAAGGTAGAAGGAAAAACAAAACCCCAGTACTCACATAGTTATCCTGAGAGCTTGTTTGTGATTCAGAACTACTTTCGGCAGATTCAGTCTCCATTTCACCAATATCTACTGGGGTGCTGTTAAAATTACAAAGCAACATGCAAATGACATCAATGACTTGCTCATCATATAGCTAAAAGAAACCTGATGTCTGAAGATTTCTTGCTCTATAATTTCCCCTTGCCCAGTATTTAAAAAACAAACAAAAACCCAAAAAACTTTGAAAAGCTGAATGTCCTATGCTTCCTCATTTGCAGAATGAGACCAATGTCTCATTACTGCACAACCTAACTTGAAGAGTCAGTGCAAGTAAACGGCTTCATAAATCTCAAAGTACAATGTAAATGTGTTAGGGGTGGTAGTAGTTCAATTTATTTTTTTTCTCACTGGCTAATCAAGTTATATAAAAACATATCATTTGAAAACCTGGACTGGTTATTTCCTTGAAATGAAAAAGGCACTATTTTAATATGGGGCAACTTTCATAAATAACATGCATGTCGGAAAAACCTCACCATTTTAAATGGTTTTTAACGTGAAATGACATTCTCTCTTTGAGAAACATGCTAAGGGAAGCACACAGGACATGGAAATGCAGGCTTTACATTTTAATGCAAACACAATAAATATATTGTACTCAGGCAAAATTCTTTCTGGTTGATGAAAAGGGAGTAGGAAGAGAAAAAAATAACCCATGACTTCAACTTCACTAACTTTTATGCACAATAGAGCTTAATTGTTTGTTACTCTAAATTGCTCCTAGGGAGAAGACAACCTGCTATATTGTCCTATATATCAAGACAGTAAATACTGACTGAATTGTTCTTAGAGGAAGGTCTGAAAGGCACTATTTCATGGTCACAAAACTGTATACACAACGTATGTCCATAAGCACAGATGGTCTATTTATAGGACAGACAATTACATAATACAGAGAAAAAAAATAAGTCCTAATATATACATACATTTCTTGTAAGTTACAGCCTTCCTCAGCTGGAGGATCCCAAAAATGTAAAGCAACTTTCCACAGTTTGATTTGCTGGTCCCAGGATCGCCTGCTATACTTCTTAAATTTGTTTGGAGTCTTGGGATGAATTCCAGGTTGTCTAAGATGCCTGTATTAGCAAGAATATACCCATTAGTTTAAGAACCCACACCTCTCCCATGTTTCCAAAGAATTTTCATCACTATTTGTGTGAAATCTGAGATTTTAATGAACCTGAGCTTTCAAAAAGTGAATTGTTTAACTTATTAAAAAACCTGTCACTGGATAAGCTCGACATTTCTTTGGATTATATTAGGCATCTAAATTCTTTGTAAATCTATTAAAATAGCAAATCCTAACATATCAAGTTGTACAATGACAATTCCTATTACTAAAAAACAAAATTATATTTGTGTAACAGTGAAAAGCCAGCTGGTTCAACAGGGGCCAGTCCACAACAAATTAAGCAAAATGCCTTAGCAAAGATCCCTTTTTGGGGTGAAAATTAGCTTGCAATATCCTACACTCCCACTTGTTATTCTCCCTCCTCAGCATGACTTCTTTGGTCTCCTTCAGATTTTAATTTTTAAGTTTCCACTACAACTTTCTTTGTTCATCCTCCTCCTTTCCTTCATCCTTATTCAAATCAAGTCAAAAGCTTTCACCTCTCACCTAGCTTCTCCCTCCTAAATCCCCTTAGGATGTCAATTGTTTTTGTAATACCAAATCTTCTTGCCACATGTGCAATACTTCTTTTCTCTATTATCACGAAGATTCCTAGAACAATCTCTAAATCACCACATCTTACTCATGGCAAAAAGCTGCATAAGCTGTCCGTGTGGCTAATTCTTTTTAGAAAATTTAACATTTTCATTAAACATAAGCTTTTTTATTACAAGGAAATATTTAATTGATGGAGTAGGGGATATACAGTCATATATAAGTGGTATGATTTTTTTTTTTTTTAAAAGGACATTACTTCACTTCAAGCCCACCATTTACACAAATGAAAAATTCTACCTTGGAACTTCTTTAATGTATCGATCATAAGCAATGGTATTCTTTCCATAATTTATCTGTTTTTGTCTTCTCATCAGAACATTCTCATCTGTTTCTAGTTCTGGTGCTGTAGATGTTGATTCTTTTGAATCAGAACTAAACAAAATAAAAAGATTATATTTTCACAGATGCCAAAGATAATGAAAAAGTAACATTTTTATAATTTTACTTAACATTCAAAATGGTAATCAAATAGCCAGGGAAAAGCCTCGTAATAGACCCAGTAACCTTATGTAGAAAATATCTGTATTTACATAAATGAATTTCACCATATAAAATTTCAATTAAGAAGTCACTCCCATTAGGTATCCATATCAATTTTCTCAATTTTATCCATTCCTTCCCACTGATTTTTCCATAACATAGTTTTGTGATTTCTTGGTTAAACTTATCTTTGCCTAATTTCATAAAGGTTGTTCTATTTTTTTTTTATAGCATTCATAGTTCCCGTTTCATGATTATTTTTAATAAACACACAAAATTAAAAGTATCACATGTTACTTACCTTCCAGAAGATGACTTTCTTTCTCTTCCAAATTCATTTATAAGAAGTTTTCTCTTGTATCTGAGAAAAATTTACATTAAACTTACTATTCCAGAGATATATACATATATAAAATTCAGTATTTCTGAAGTTACAAGTATTTATAGATATGGCCAAGAGAGGGCCAATGGCTAAAGTTGCAGAATTAATCAGTATAAAAACGTTAGAAATCTTCCTGACTAGGTGCAGCTAGGTGGCACAGTGGATAGAGCACCAGCCTTGAATTCAGGAGGACCTGAGTTCAAATCTGATCTTAGGCACTTAACACTTCCTAGCTGTGTGACCCTGGGCAAGTCACTTAACCTAACCCCAGCCTCAGAAAGGCAAAAAAAAAAAAAATCTTCCGAATCCATGGCAAATTTAAGTTCTACCAAAACTTAAAAAGGCTAAGGAGTCCAAAATAATATGTAGAAAAATGTTTCAACAGAAGGAACTCTGGAAAATCAAAATAAAAAATTCTCTAAATTCAATAAATTCAAGTATTAAAAACTTTTTGGAGATAATCTTAAATAAAATAATTCCAGTTCCGTCTAACTGGATTCTACTTTATACTAGGAGGAGGAAACGGCTAAAAAATGACAATTGTCACTTGTGATGTTTACATAAGACTTAAGTGGATTATTACTTATTATAAATAGCTTGAAAACCTTTTACTGCACCTCAAAAAAACTACCTAATAATCTATGTTCTATCCACCTTAAATAAAATAAACACAAAAAAGGAAAAAAAAAAGAATATTGCTGTTGAGCTCAGGGGTGGGGGTGGTTACTGAACTACAAGGGATGATATATAACTTGTGTTCATTATTTTATAGAGTTATCTATACCGGTTTATATATATTATAAATATCACATATATTTATAAGTGATATTTAGATAATCCTAATAACTATATATGCCATATTATTAAAGTTTCAATGATGCTTCAAAAAAAATTTGCTTAAAGAATAAGGATAAGTAAATCAAATTATTTAGCAAAGAGTTTAAAATTCAGTATGACCAAATACCTTGCAATTTCTTTATTCACTTTGGTTCGCATTTCATCTTCTTCAACTACACTTCCCCAGTCTTTACATCTTGAATGAGGTTTTGGGCCTTCTGGAGTTGTGAAACTGGGGAGAGAATTTAAATTTACAGTTCAGAGAAAATAATAAAATTTGAAAAGCAATAACTTTACATATGTTGAGTAAGTTGTGTTGAAGGGCATGAACAGATTGCAATACATTGCTAATAAGGATCCATTATAAAAAGGTGGTATAAAGGGCGGCATACATTCTTTAAAAATGATGGGTTAGCAAAGATTCCACTGTTATACATATATTTCAAGGCAAGGCAAAAGTCCTTCATATATACCTCAAATTTATGGAAGCACTTTTAAAGTAGCAAAAACAAAAAACCTGTAAACAAAGATTAAGAATATTCAAAGTGTTACTTCAATGTCACAGAGTAATAGTGTGCTGTTTGAACAATTATCTTAAATTAAAGCTCTCCCTGATCTTTTTCTCAGAGCTAAGCCTAGTCATTAAAGTATTTTTCCATTATATAGTTATCAGTGTATTTTTCTGGTTCTGCTTTCTTCTCTCTATATTGCCCCAAAACCTGTAAAAGTCTTTTTCATTTAACTTCATCACCCCCAACCAACTGTTGTTCTTTTTATTCCCCTTTTCAAACTCCTCAAAAGTTACCTAATCTCACTGCCTCCACTTCCTTTCTCAACACTCATGCAATTTGCCTTCTAACCTCATTATTCAAATAAAACTACCCAAATTACCAAAAAACTCTTATGGATAAATCTTGTTCTTTCTTACTCTCCATTTTTCCCCTACCCATCTATCACATTTAATCTTGTTGTCTACATTTTTCCCTCTTTGGGTTTTCTCTTTACATTTTCATAACATTCACCTTCTTTGCAGAAGTAGGATGTATTATGTTTTGTAGAACTGTTTTCTCATTTTTTATTAAAAAGGGAGGATATCTAGACGAGAAAAATACATTTGGAAAATAAAGAGATAGGATCTGACCATGTTACCATCATATTTAAAATCCAGTGGCTCATTTTCTCTAGGGTCAAATGAGATTTTTTTTTTTTTTTTAACCATTTAAAGCTCTTCACAACCTAGCTTCTTTTTATCTGTCTAGCCTTCTAGCATCTTATCTTATTCCCCTCTACACACTGGTATGCTCAAGCCAAACTGGGATATTTACTGCTACATGTCCTCTTTTGCCTTTGCACTATGTTCCAGGCCTGGAATGCTCTCCCCCCCTACCCTTTGCCTTCTAAAACTCAGGTTTCCTTTACAACTCAGCTCCCTTTGACAAGGTCTTTCCTGGATCCCCCAGGTGCTAGTGTCTTCCTCTCTTAAGGCTGCTATGCTTTCATTCTGTATTCATCTTATAGGTATCACATTTGTCTCTTTGACTAGAATGTAAGTTCTTTGAAGGTAGGGACCAGTGGCCTTTGATGTTTCTAATCTTAATATTTAGAATATTTCTAGACACAAAACAAGGATTCAACAAATATACTATACTTCCATCCCACCCCTTTGTAGTCGTGTGGCACATAGCAATTATTTCCAGACTTTTCCCTTGCTGGCTTTGATTTTTTCTTTAGGCAGAGGTAAAGGAAAATGTGAAATTAGTCATGAAAAGTTTTCAGTGCAAAGAAATCATCTTTAGCATCTTAACCACGAGATATAGCTGCAAGTAATATAATTTTGAACACTTTTCTGTTTCCTTTAAAGTGATTATCAATAGAAAGCATCAGTTTCAAATTCTTTACAATTTCCCCATAATCTCTTATAAATTTTAAGACAAGAAGAATTTGGTTAATAACTAATATTTTATGTAGCAGGTTAATTTTAGGTTAAACTATATTTAACATTTATAAGACTGCTTGTCATCTAGGGGAGGGAAGGGAAAAATCAGAATAGAAGTGAGTGCAAGGGATAATGTAAAAAATTACCCATGCATATGTACTGTCAATAAAGTTATAATTATTAAAAAAATTTTTAGCTTAAACTATGACACAATAGGGCTATCATTTATTTTGTATATATGTAATTTGGAGGATAGCTCTATGTAGAAATATTGTAGTTTTCATTTCATAGCTTAACTTTTTAATTCCAAACTTTAGAATTTGTAGTTTCGTTTTGCAACCCATTTCTTATGAGGGAAGGCCTACTTTGATAGTTCTTAGGAATAGAGCTTAAAAGAAAACAAAGATTGCCTGTATATTTCAGTGTATGACATTATACTTGTTTTGATTTTAGCAATAAAGCATAGTAGACAACAGAGTTGGGAAAATCCAAATTTTAACCTCATCCTGGACCCCATTTTTAAGATCCCAAGCAGATAATTGCTGAACCTATTTCCTTATCTGTTGTAATGGAGCTAGTAACAGCATCCATTCCAGAGTTATAAGGATCTCTTGAGTTAACTCTGATTTTTAAAGTAAGCAAATATAAAATGATCTTTTCACTACTTCCTCTAGAAAGGAAGAGGGATAATAAACACTGGTTAAAGTGAACAATAAAAAGTATTCAATTTTGCCTTTTAAGGTTTCATTCAAACGGAAAAAAAAAAAAAATTACAGATCAAATTACGGAAAATTCATTTAGAAAATTTAAGCTATGATTAATATATTTAAAAATTAGCCCAACAATTTTTGGTGACATAAACATAAAAATGAAACAAAATTATTCAGTTCGTTTGTACCAATTTCTGCGATGCCTAAAAGGATCCAAATATATCACAACTACATCAAAAAGAACATTAAAAAAAGTTTCCATTAATAATTTTCCACTACAATTAAGATGTCAGTATAATAAATATTCTAACAATACCCAAAACTTTTGTTTGTTGAAAATTCAAACAGATGCACCTAGGTAGAAGTAGAGAGAATGGGTGCTCAGAGTAGGGTATAAGACCTGAGTTAAAATCTGTTTTGACATGAACTAGTTGGGGAACCCTATACAAGTCACTTAATCTCAGTGTGTCCCAGTTTCCTCATTTGTAAAATGGGGATAACAGCACCTACTTTCCAGGATTATTGAGTCAAATGAAATGAATTATATTTGCAAAATACTTTGCAAATCTTAAAAGCACTAAAAAATTAGCTATTATCAAACAGGTAAAAGATTCTATGATGCAATCTTAGAGAAATAATATTCTCATCTTCTAAAAAGCTAATTGAAAACCAACCACAAACCCCAGTTTTAGAAACTTATCTTATCATTGTCTCAATATCTATAGTATATTTTTAATAGACAATACAGGATTTAGCTACTCAGCCTCAAATAAATCAAAAAATTCAACTATTTTAAAACTTGGAGAATTTTTACTTAATCATATTAAATTTTAAAGCACTTTTTGTTAAAACTTACATTAGGTAGGGGCAGCTAGGTGGCGCAATGAATAGACCACCAGCCTTGAATTCAGGAGGACCCTGAGATCTGGCCTCAGACACTTAACACTTCCTAGCCAGCCTCAGGGAAAAAAATAATAATAATAATAATTTAAATTTAGGTTGGGGCCTTCCCCTCCCCCATGTAACCAAAATTTCTGGAAATGCCAAAAGGCCCGAATATATGGAGAGCTTATGGAGACAGAGATATGATACATATTGTTGGCAGGAATATCAATATCATTGATATTACAGATCCACTGAATATAAAAACCATACAACACGATTATATTGTTATCTATTTTGATCAAGCTGATTGATGAACATGACAGAGGTGACAGGTGTATGGATTCTAAAATGAGTTCAAGTCAGAAAAACACTTACTGGATCCAATCTCACCAGTGCTTCCACAGGCGCAAATTTGACCCAACTTCTATTAGTATCTACAAATTGGTGTGATATACTTTTAACCCGTAGGTATAAAGCAAATATTCTAGGAAATGGAAACAGATTTAGGCTTGTTTTGAATATGCCAAATAAATAAAGCATACCAATTTTTCAGAAGATGAAAAATACAAAGTTTCCCCTGAGCCTTTGCCATATTGTCCTACCTCTCATGTGTTTTCTTTCCCCAAAACAGGTTCAAACAATAGTTTGGAATATAACTGCTACAAGCCTCTCAAGGCTCAGTCACAACTGGCACAAAGGCACACGCAAGTTTTGGATCCTACCTCTCAAGCCTATTGTCTGAATTCCGGCATTCGTTTTCTTCTGCATGTCTAGGTTTGGTCTCATCTTCGACAAATAGAGATGCATCAGCATCTTCTGGTTTTCTGTGCCTTCCATCCAATCTTCGTTTCCGTCCAAGAGACCACCGGGATGGAGAAAGTGTGCTATGCATAAAAACAAGAACACAAGCCATTAACATTTCTGTGCTAATTTCTTCTAAGTTGTGAGCTGTTTGGAAATTAGGGTACTGGTAAAATATGACAACATAAGTACTAGATTAGGAGACAGAAGAACAAGGTGCTTATAATCCCAATTCAATGTAACCTTCATTATAGCCAATCCACCGCTCTGGGTTTCAGTTTCAGTTTCCTGAAATAAGGGAAATGAATAAGTAACCCCCCAAAGCCTAACATTTCTGTGAAGTAACAATTCGGAGCCATCAGGGAATCACATCCTTTCAACCCCATCATGTGATGAAGCATCAAGAACATTCAGCTCTCATTAATAGAAGAATGAGGTCAGAAGATCTAGGTTCTCCATGTCCTAGCCTTGGGCGAGCCATGTCTCCCTCCCACATTTTTCCCATTTGTAAATTCGCAGATTACAAAATCCTCCACATTTAATGGGGGGAGGGGGTGGCTGTAAATGTATCCAAAGGAGACTTTCGGTTCCCTGAGATTCTAACTCCAGCCATGCCAAATAATCCCAATTATTCATTTCAGAAATGAGAGAATCCAAATTGGAAAACGTAAAGGAGATTTTTCCTAATTATGGCTCACCCAATTGCAAGCATCCATTTTCTTCTTTTTTACTTTTGGACAGGGCTGTTTTATAAAGAACTCGGTCGTCCCTAACACTCGTGAACGATATTGTTTTCCCACCCACCGCCTCTGCATCTCAAATGAAATTAAAAGGGTCGACGCCACGCTGAAATTTGGGGACCGAAACCTTTTAAGGAGCAGGTATAATTCCCGGCTTTATTTGCATGGCAGAGTCAACATTCCCCCTCCTCCCCCTCCCCCCCCCACCGCGGGCCTCCGTCTGCGGGGTACAAAGGAAACAGCGCTGGGGGAGGGGGCTGGAGTCCGTCACGTTTTTTGTGACCTCTCGGTTAAATGAACTAAAAAGAGTTAATCAGTTCTTGTGCCCCAATTCCCCGTCTCCAAAGGCCCCATGTCCTGTCCTCAGTCCCTTCTTATACTGCGCACCAACACAGCACCGTTCTCGCCGTGAGGAGCTGCACCGGGGTCTTTTCCCGCCACCCGCATCCCGGGGAGCAGGAAGGTGGAGTCTGGGATGCCGCGCAGGCGCGGTACGGCCCGGGCCCGCCGCTCCCCTCAAAACTGGACAGCGAAGAAGGCGCCAGAGTGCGGTGGCTAAGGCGGCGCTACCTCGATCCCCTTACCTGCTGTCGCTTCCCCAGAAACTATTCCCGGGGCTCGTTGTGGCACCGTGAGGACTCCGCTGCCGGCAATCCATGGCAAGGTGTGCAGCAGGGACCGTGTGTGATCTGACGAGAAGAGAAGTCTGGTGTAGACGTTCCCTTCACTAACGCCGAGCGGAGGATCTGCTATAACGACACCACACGGGCGCAGACTGATTTCGCGCGCGAGCGGCGACTCCCTCCAACGGCGTTTTATAAGCTTTTGGCTCCACCCCCACCCCCCGCCGCCTCTCGCGAGCCTGGCGTGAACTATCAGAACCTGGACGCAGAGGGGAGGGGGGGATCGAAAAAGAGAGCCTCTAAATTTCGGTTTGGGAAAGCGGACGAGAGAATTTATAATAAACTTCTGGAAAAAAAATTAAACTAAAAAAATGGATTACAGGTGTCTAGGAAGTCAAACGAGTCCCCACATTGGGTTTGGGAAGGGCTCCAGTAAAATCTTCACCTAATTCTGAGTTAGTTTGGCCCAGAAGAAGTCCTGGCGGCAGAGAAGCGCGCCGCAGGCTCTCATTGGCCACTTCTGCGCGGGCTGGGGGAGGGGTGTTGGCGGGAAATTCTGAAGCCGGGAAAGAAAATTAAGGCGGGGAAGTGAAGGGGGCGGAGAATTGGAGAGAGGAGGCTCATGCTCAATGCTGATTGGACCGAATCAATCTCAGTCTCATCAGGGGCGGGGAACCGAGAAAGATCGCTCTTTTGAAGATGGTGGGGGGGCGGGGAAGAGAGATGAAAGAACAGAATACAATTCATTTTCACGGCGTTCCATCCCATTGAGAAATGTCCATATGTTAGGACTGGAATGCGACTTACCTACGGTGCAGTACAGTCTCATTTTCAGATGTAGAAACGCATGCGCAGAGAGAAATTACTTGTCCAAGGTCACCCAGTCAAATGAATGGCCGGAGGGGAATGCCAGTGAAGCCCCCGGCTCAATACCCTTTCCCCTTGGCCACTTACTGCCCATGGAGGTGGGCGTGAATATCTGCCATCTCTGTAAAGGCCTCGTGTCAGCAGTGGCTACTAACGTACAGGCCCAGCCCAGACACCGTCCTGACCATCTCTTCTTAGACCCAGATCGATAATCGATCAATCAATAAATATCTGTTTGCTCAGTGTCCAAATGTTTCAAAATCAGAAAAAGATTTTTCCATCTTCTTGGCTGATGCGCCCTAAGGACCATGCAGCTGAAACCTATCTATGTTGTCTCTCCTCCCACCCCATTAAAACGTGAGCTCTTTGAGGGCAGGGACTGGTTTCTAACTCTATATGTTGTATATAGTAAGCACTTAAATGCATTATTCATCCATTCATCTGGAGGGAGAACCAGTGCGGAAATGACTGGGATCATTTACAAGGAAGGCTGTTTGGATTCCCTGAGGCAGCATTGTGACCCGAGGCCTAAAGAGCCGCTGCTGCAGGGAGAGCGCTGGCTGGCGGCCTACTGAGGAGCTACCGAGCTGCAAGAGGCCTGAGCCCAAACCAGCCGGCTCTAGAGCATCCTGTGGCCTGGTGCCTTCCCTGGAACCAGGGCTTTCCAGCTCCTAAGGCCACAAGCCCCGCCCTTGGACCGCAGCCACGGACCCAGGGCCTTTCCTCACATGGAGACAAAAACGGACCCAGGGCCTTTCCTCACATGGAGACAAAATCTGCTTCTCCGTGTCTTTCTGGGCCTGTCCTCGGGGCCCAAAAAACAAAGCCTTTCTTCCCACCCGGTTCTGTCCCGCCTCCATCTTTCCCCAAGGAGCAACACTCTCAGCTGATTCATTCGGATATAGAGTTGAAGAGCAAAGTTCAAATTCTAGCTTTGCCTCTTATTCACTGACTGTGGCTACTCAACTCAATCGGCCTGCTCACTTCTTGTTTCCTCCTCTGTGAAGTGGGGACCTCCCCGGCAAGTTCGGAAAACAGTGCCATAGGAATATTCCTCTTAGGGCAGCTAGGGGGCGCAGTGCATAGAGCACCAGCCCTGAATTCAGGAGGACCCGAGTTCAAATGTGATCTCAGACACTTAACACTTCTAGCTGTGTGACCCTGGGCAAGTCACTTAATCCCAGCCTCAGGGAAAAAAATAATAACAAAATAAATAAATATTCCTCTTATATTTCACAGAGCTGAAATTAACTTTACAGATCACTCGGTCAAAAGTGTCCAGTTAATCAAGCATTTATTAAGCACCTGTTATTTGTAGTTCCTGTAATAAGTATCAAGGTTATTTTAAAAAGGGAAACAAAAAAAAGCCAGTTCCAGCCTTGAAGGACCTTACAAGATAATGAGGGAGATAGCATGCAAACAACTGTGTGCAAATTTTACATGGATACATATATATACATATACATTTATATGTATATATATTATATAAACACATATATGTATATGTGGATAAGGAGCCATGCCTTATAGAATCATGACATTTAATTAACAAATTTTTTTTTTGGTTTTACAAAAAATTTTTCACACAAAAACATCTGTTTACATTTGTATTAGAATTAATCATTTATTACAATTTTGTAACATGAAAATCTAAAACAAAAATATAACTTAATATTTATAAAAATTTTATAATTATAATCACCACGATAATATTTTAATGTGATGTTTTTCTGTGTAAAGCTCTTTAAAATAGAGTGCTTTCTTTTTTTCAAACATTCAAGATTGAGATTTTGACTTCACATTAGCTACAGCAGGAAACCATGTTTCCCACAAAGAAAATAAAGTCTGAATTGTGGCAAAATGTGTATTGCTCTGTTTAATAAAGCAGAAAACTCTTTATTCAGCTGTAGACAAAAACGCAAAAGTTTTATATTCAAATGTTTGTTCAAACCATGATGTTTCAGCCAACCAAACTTGCCCTGGTGAAATCAGATCAAATGAATCATAATTGCTTGTGGCAAACGAGTTCCTTATTCTTTCATGTTTAGAAATATCTAAGTCTATAAAGTAAAATGAGAATGATTGCACCTATATGACCTACAATAAATTGCTTATTATTCTGGGGAAGGAGGGGAAAAAAAGGTTGGAGAAAATTTGGACCCACCCACATTTTAAAAAAGTAATATAAAAATTTGGCTTTACCTGTAATTGGAAAAAAATAAAATATTATTTTAAAATAAAATTAGAATCTATGAATCAAATGATTAATAACCATATCTTTACTTTTTTCTATTTTCTATTTTATTAAAATTGATAATTTATGACAACTTTATAACATGCAAACCTAAAACAAAAATACAAATTTAATATTTATTCATCCATAAATGTTTTTAAAATAATTTATAACTACAAAAATAATCACCATGATAATATTTTAATATGATGTTTTTCTGTGCAAAACTATATTTTATTCTATTTTATGTGTGGGGTATGTAATTTTTTAAATGAGAAGCATATCAAAACTTATTTTGGCAATTCATTAATTGGTGCTTTAACTTCATAAATGCAGTCTCTTTACCATTTAAATCAGAGTATACATTTGAGGAAGGACCTTGCATTGATTTATTTAGAACACTAAGCTTTTTCAAAAATTATTTATTAAATATGCAAATGTCAAGAGACCTTAGGGAACTCCATGATTTCTCTCCTACCACAAGTAGCACCAACATTTCCCCTGTGTAATGAGGGAGTATTTTTATACATAATTCTGTTAGCAGCTGTATAAGAAGCAAGCACTTCTTTGCATGTTAGAGACATGGCTTTTGAAAAACTATTTTTGCTTATCATTTAATGCAATTAAATTTAAATGACATTGTTGAACATTTCAGAAGATTACCCCTTTTCATTCCCACGTTAATTCAGTTTTTTTAAAGTCGCAACTTTTCTTTGAAAGAAACTTATGTTGTATATATTCGCCAAAATGGATGACGTTGAGAAACAGAACAAATTTTATGGTCCTTTTAATTCCATACAAAGAGTGTTTTAATTTTGCCTTAACTCATTTCACAGATGCTAATGCTGCAAAGACCAGGCTGACTCAAATCCTCTGTGTCATAGGCTTCTATAAGTAACAGAGGTGCATCACACCTGCTTGTCAGGATGGTCAATCAGTCAACAAACATTTATTAAGTGCCTACTATGTACTCAGAACTGTGCTAAACAAGCAAAACGGAAAAAAAAAAAAAATTATTTTCTCAAGGAAGAGGAGAAAACGTACAAAGGGAAGCTGAAAAGAGTGGTGTTTGAAAGTGGTAGGAAAGGAAAGGGGAGAGAAGCTAGAGAAGGAAACATGATGGAGATGTCCCCAGACTCAAATTTGACTTCTTTTGTGGAATACACACACACACACACACACACACACACACACACACACACACGACATATGTATATATCAGTGTGTGATATGCATGTGTACATATTATAATAGATGACATTTACATATGTGTATACACTATTATTGCATTCATCATTAGAAGGAGTAAATTTATTGTGATTGTTGTGCTTTACTGACTTTCAATTTTGTCTTTATTGAAAAACTGGATATACTTTCTTCAGGAGTTGTATTCTCAAATATCTAATAATATTGGCTTTTGCTTTATTGACTGGTTCACTTTTACTGTTAATTAATTTTTACATTCATGTATTCTTTTTCAAAATTAACTTAATAAAAAAGTATTTTTTTCCTTCCTCCTATATTATTTCCCAATGGGGAAGAGAGCATAACAAATATGTATAAATAAATCCTCATATTGTTGGCCGTTGTTTTGTGATACCCTCAGATACTCCTCAGAGGGCCTTATACCTTGCCCCCAGTGTTGAAAAACTATGTCCCAGATCAGGGTTTCTTAAACTTTTTCAACTAACTCCTTTTCATCTGAGAAATTTGTATGTCACCCTAGGTATACAAGGATATAAAATAGGGATATAAATCAAACACTTACTGATATAAATCATAATTTTGCAACTCCCATACTTAGTTATGAGACCCACAGTTAATTAATTTTGCAGATAATTCTTTTTCATTCACTTCCACCAGCAGCCTCCTCCTGAGCTTTCCTCTGGTGTGGAGATAACTCTGGACTCTCCAAGATTATAATAGCAGAGGAGAAGCTCTGGCTGGAATTTGGGAGTCTGGTATAATTTTTTCTTCTTCAATTTTTGGGTTCTATTTATTAGATTGGTAAAGAGGTTTAAAAAAAAAGTGGCACTTCCTGGAGTGGCTGTGGGCAAACAGGCGCATTAACACTGCTGCTTTAGTTATAAGTTGGTTCAACCATCCAAAAATCCCTTAAATTGAGCAATAATGTACTTACGCCATTGTTGTCATCACTGATGTTTTACAAAAACCTTTCTCCTTTATTTGGCTCTTTTCAACAATGAGGTGATTCAAGATAATTCTAATAGACTTGAAATGCCATCTGCATCCAGAGAGAGGATTATGGAGACTAAATATGGATCAGAGTATAGTATTTTCATCTTTGTCGTTGTTTGCTTGTTTTTTTTCCTTTCTCATTTTTTTCCCCTTTGATCAGATTTTTCTTGTGCGACATGATATATGTGGAATTATGTTTAGAAGAATTGCACATATTTAGCCTTTAATGAATTACTTGCTGTCTAGAGGAAAGGAGAGATGGGGAGGGAAGGAGAAAAATTTGGAGCACAAGGTGAATGTGGAAAACTATCTTTGTATGTTTTTTGAAAAATAAAAAGCTATTATTATTTTTTAAAAACACCTCTCCCTTATTGATCATTGATCATTTTTTCCACTAATGATTAATTTGATTAGTATCATAAATTAATATATGTCATTTGGGGTTATATTCCAGTATGTCTATCATTAGGAAGTCAGCCTAGCTAAGTACAGAAACATCATCATAAACTCAATTTTTCTGGCTTCTTATGAAACTAAAGTATGAACCCTCCATGAAATTAAAGTGTGAAAGGGCCACATTCACTTTGATGAAATGACTATCCCATGGATAAAAATCACGGATACTTGAAGTGTGGAAGAGTAAGGGTGGGACTGGCCAGTGAGGGCCCACTCCTTAGAGAGAGCACATGAGATGCTCAGCATGCTATCAGCCAACATAGAGCCTTGATCAGCCTATTTTTATGTCTCCTCTCTACTTCAAAACACATGTAGGTACCTTTGATTCATGTTGGCTTACTGCATGGTGATAGAAAGTCTGTTAAATAGTTGAGCAGAGCTACAAAAGGCCTGATCTGACAGACTTGATTCTTCTCCCATGGGAGTTTTCATGTGAAGATGAAGAAGTAGTGTCAGTCACTGGATTGTGGGGAAAGATAGTAGTAGAAGTAGGAATAGTAGTAGGGATAATAGTAGTAGCAGTAGTAATAAGAATGGCAGCAGTAGTGATAGTAATAGGAGTAACAGTAGTAGTAATAATAGGAGTAGGAGGAGGAATAGTAATAAGAGTAGTAGTAGAAGTAATAGTGGTAGGAGTAGGAATAATAGCAGAAGAAGAGTAGGAATAATAGTAGTAGGAGTAGGAATAGTAGTAGGGATAATAATAGTAGCAATAGTAATAGAAATAGCAGCAGTAGTAATAGTAATAGGAGTAATAGGAGTAGTAATAATAGGAGGAGGAGGAGGAGGAGTAATAGGAGTAGCAATAGTAGTAGGCGTAGGAGTAATAGGAGGAGGAATAGTAGTAGGGATTATAGTTGCAGTAGTAATAATAATAGCAGCAATAGTAATAATAATAGGAATAACAGTAGTGTAATAAGAGGAGGAGGAGTAATAGGAGTAGGAGTAGGAATAGTAGCAGAGATAATAGTAGTAGCAGTAGTAATAAGAATAGCAGCAGTAGTAATAATAGTAGAAGTAATAATAGGAATAGGAGTAGTAATAGGAGTAGGAGTAATAGGAGTAGTAGCAGTAGGAGGAGTCAGAGTAATAGTAAGAATAATGATAGTAGAAGTAGCAATATTAGTAGGAGCAGTAGTATGAGTAATAGTAGTAGGTGTAGGAATAGTAGAAGGAGAGGAATAGGAATAATAGTAGGAGGAGTAGGAATAGTAGTAGGGATAATAATAGTAGCAGTAGCAGTAGTAATAGAAATAGGAGTAATACTAGTAGTAATAATAGGAGTAGGAGGAAGAGTAGTAATAGGAATAGCAATAGGAGTAGGAGTAGGAGTAATAGTAGTAGTCAGAGTGGTAGTAATACTAGTAGGAGTAGTAATAGGAGTAACAATAGGAAAAAAAGTAGGAGTAATAGAAGTAATAGCAGTAGGAGTAGGAATAGTACTAGGAGTAATAGTAGTAGCAATAGTAGTAATAGTAGTAGGTATAATACCAGGAGTTGGAGTAGTGATAGTAGTAATAGGAGCAGGAGGAGTAAGAGTAATAGTAGGAGGAGCAGTAGTAGGAGTAGGAGTAATAATAGGAAGAGGAAGAGTAATAGTAGTAGTAGGAGTAATAGTAGTAGCAGCAACTATTTGCGAATCCATGGAGATGCATCTATTTGACTTTGTTCTGTTTATTCTTTCCTGATTTTAAGTGAATGAATGTCGGAGATGGAAGGCTACCATCTTGTGGGCTTTGGGAAGTCAAAGAAACACCAAGAATTCCAGTTGAATCTATACCAGCCAAAGCAATCAGGGCTGGTAAGGAACCAAGCCTCAAAGCCAGCTCCTAGACTCAGCCTAGCAGTGAATGGACATACCAATGAATGGATAAATAATTCTCCATCACCTATGGACTAAGCCTGACTATGTTTAGCACTGTGCTAAGCCTAGGGATACCAGAGACAAGATAGGCTCTGCCTTTGAGGAGCTTACAATTTAATGGCAATGCACTACACAATACAACTCTACACAAATACAATGCAACACAATAATACACTAATAAGGATATACAAAGCAAGCTCTATACAGGATAAATAGAAAATCATTAGCCAGAAAGACACTGGGAGTAAGAGGGGCTGGGGAAGACTTCCAGCAGAAGGTGGGATTTTAGTTGAGATTTCAAGAAACCAGGGAAGTCAGTAGCCAGAGCTCACAAGAAAGCAGGGTTCAGGCCTGGGGGATAGCCAAAGAGAATACCTGGAACGGGGAAATGGAGCATCTTGTTCATGGAATAGCCAGGAGGCTTGGGTACTGGACTGGGGTGCACACGGCACATGGAGTAAGGTGCAAGAAAACTGAAGAGGTAGGAGGGGGCTAGGTTCTGAAGTACTTTAAATGTGCTTGCTTTGACTGTATATATTCTGGAGCACTTTAAATGCCAAAAAGAGCATTTTGCATTGGAGGCAACAGGAGCTGTTGGTATTAGAGAGTACAGGGAAGGAGGTTTTAGAGGCTGAATGCAGGATGGACAGGAGTAGGAGAGACTTGAGGTAGACTGACCCCACCGACAGATTCAATAATCAAGCCAGGATTGAGGGGGCAGCAAGGGGGGCAGTAGGTAGAGCACTGGGCTTGGAATCAGAAGATTCCTCTTCAGGATTTCAAATCCAGCCTCAGAAATTTCCTAGCATAATCCATGATCACTTCATCCTGTTTACCTCAGTTTTCTCATCTGTAAAGTGAGCTGGAGAAGGAATGGCCAACCGCTCCAGTATCTCTGCTAAGAAAACCCCAGATGGGGTCACGGAGAATCAGACAGGAGACAACAAGTCCATTTTGGATGTACTGAGTTTAAAATGTTTACTGTACGCCTGGTTCTGGATGCCTCAAGTTGGAGATGGGAGACTGGAGGTCAGCAGAGACGCTGGGGCAGGAAAGGTAGATTTGCCAACCATCATCATCATTGAGATGGTAATTATAGGAACTGAAGAGATCACCAAGTACAAGTAAAATGGTCAAGAGGGAAAAGGGAAGAGGATCCAAGGTAGAACCTGAAGGACGTCATCGGGAGGAGGATCCAGCATAGGACGGAGAAGGAGTGGTCGGATGGGTAGAAGAACCAGGAGAGTGGCGTCCCCCAAACCTAGAGAAGAGCTCCTACTACTATTGCTATTCCTATTACTCCTCCTCCTCTTGTTACTACTACTATTACTCCTATTACCAGGAGAAACTGATCATCAGTGGCAGCAGAGCTCGGTCAAGGAGGATCGGACTGAGACAACCCTTGGATCGGACGCTAAGAGATCACTGGTCACTCTGGAGAGAACAGTATTGATGGAATGACCAAGTTGGAAGTGATAAGTAAAGGATTAAGAGGTGAGAGGGGAGAAAGTGCAGACACAAGCCCCAGAGACTCACCTCTCAGCCATGAGAGTCCCAAGTGAACTAGCAACAGAAAGGTGCTAGAAACCCCTTGCAGTGGAACCTTCCTTCCCCCAGGGCTGGGGTAGTAAAGGAGGCTGGCTCTGCTTGGGAGGCTCTCAGGCCTTTTCAATATCAAACTTTGCCTGAAAGCTAATTGATGTTAATTGGACAACTGAAGAGTTATTTACCAATTTTTTGATATGGGAGGTGACATACCGGATACAAGTTCCTGAACAATAGTAATAAATGCTCCACCTCCCAACCCCCCGGGGTAACTGGGGCTACTCTCTAGGAGTCACATAGCCAATTCAAAGCCGTGGGTTTTCTGAAGATAATAAAAGGAGCAGCTGCAGTAGAATAAATAGGTCAGCCGTAATAACACGGCTTACTTACATTTCTGGCCTGTCTCCCCTAGATGTGGGTGGGGGGAGTGAAGCCAGAGACCACGCACTACAGGGTTAATGGACGAGAACATGTCTAGGACATTACATATCTCTCCTCCCCCTCTAAACAAAGAGAGGAGACGGGAGGGACTATTCTTAACAAAATCCATCTTCAAGATATATCTACTGACTCTTTTAATGCTCTTCTAAATTATACACTTATTGATTTCTTTGAAAAAAATATTTCTCTTTCTACTTAGCCTAGCTATAGAATGTGACACTCATCAGATGGCTCACCCCTAGCCATGGATTCATATTGAGATTAGGTCCTATTTCATTTCTGCATTTCATTTCCGCATCTTCCCTTCACCCAAACAATGCACCTTGCCAGCAATAGATCTTCATAAGTGCCTGCTGAATTGAATTGGATCTTTCTCCCAAAACATTTTATCTTGGGGAGCTATAAGCAAGAAAGGCCAGAGCGTTGGCTTTGTAGGGGAGACAGGATGTCTGCTTTGCGGGCCAGGGAATGTAAGACACATTATTAATGCCGGCTGATTTATTCCACTGTGGTTGATCTTTTTTATTATCTTTAGAAAATCCATGGCTTTGAATGACATATGTGACCTATTCTGCAATATTGGGATAGATTCAATGGGAAGAAGCACAGAATTAGTGTCTAGAAAATCAGGTTTCAAGTTGCCAGCTATTCCCCCTAGTGATTCCTTGGTCAGATAGATTCTTTTTTTTTTTAAACTCTGAGTGCTCGTTTGTAAAATGGGAGTAATAATACTTGTGTTAACTACCTCATAGGGTTTTATAAGGAAGGAACCATAAACCTAGTGGTGGTGCCATGGATAGAGCACTGGGCCTGAAATAAGAAGGTCTTGAATTCAAATTCATCCTCAGGCACTTATTAGTTGAGTGATCCTGAACAAATCACTTAACCTGTTTACTTCAGGATTCCTCATCCATTAAAAAAAAAAAAAAAAAGGGTGAAGGAAATGGCAAACCACTTCAGCATCTTTGATGGGGGGTCAGACATGACTGAACAACAAACAAAACTGTAAATCAATATGGAAATAGGTGCTGCTGTTGGGGTTATGGCAATAGTGTCTATTAGCCAATTTCTCGCTTTGCTGCACTCAGGAATAGATGGCATTTGAGCATCACTCATTCCCCTATTCTGTCTTTCCAGATTTCTTTCCAAGGTAAGGACAGCATTTAAGGTCTTCGATATGTAGGATCATAGGATTGAAAAACTGGAAGGGAACTTGGAAATGCTTCAGTCTGATGCCATTAAGGTGAAGTAGAAAAAGCAGGGTCTGTGGGCATGGATCTGACTCTTACCAGAAATGGGTTTGACAATTCCTGTACAATCAACCTTGCTGAGTTGGTGTGTGGAAAGTGCTTTGTAAATCTTAAAGTCACTATGGAGATGCTGTTATTATAATAACTTCAGAGACTATGAGCAAACCAATTATCTGCTGCATTAAGTCTCCCGAGATGATATTTTTAACTTAAAAAGTAATAATAGTTTGAAAATAATTTCAAAATGCATGCAAAGATAGTTTTCAATATTCACCCTTGAAAAATCTTATATTCTAAATTTTTTTTCTCTTCCTCCTTACCTCCCCTGGACAGCAAATAATCCAATATAGGTTAAATATGTGCAGCTCTTCTAAACATATGTCCATATTTATTATACTGAACAAGAAACATCAGATCACATTTTTTAAATGGTAGAAAATTAGTTCCCCATAGTCCTTCCTTGTAAAACTAATTTTGGGGGACAGGGCAAAGGAGACTTTTTTCAGTCTGATTTTCAGAAAAGAAACAGATAGACATGGTTAAAGTAGTTTTGTCACTATTTATACTAACTGACTATTTCCTTAATAGAATCTAACTCTATTTTTGACAGGTGCCTAGCCCTCTGTGTGTCTCTTCTATAAAATGGAGGGATTGGATGAGCTGGCCTCCCAGGTCCCTGCGCCTGCCGACATTCTATATTACATAGTTTGAACTTTCTTTCCCCACACAGTAGGTCTGTTTTTTCATCTCCCAGTTGTGACATTCCACGATTCCCACTAATTTCCAGTCTCTTGTTAGTTTTAAGACCCAGTAACAGATTAGGATAGGAAGCCATTTATCTCAGAGCCCATTCTGAGGTGGGATTTTTGACTGGGGACCCCTGAGTCTCCTCTCTTCCTTGGCTGATTCTGCCTTCCCTTGAAGAGAATTATTTTTCACAAGGTATTCTCTTCTCTGTCTGCATGAAACACAAGAAGGGAAGGCAATAGAGGACCATTTTTATTTAAGTATTTGCCTGAAATAACTGTATCAAGTCCTTACGTGATCCCTGGTTCTCTCAACAGCTCATCCCACTTCCTTTTCCATGACCTTGTGAAGAGGCAGATAGAATGGGACGTTAAGTGGCCTTGGAGACAGGAAAGCCCTGGCTACAAATTCTGGCTTTGACCCTTACTACGAACAAAGTCACTTCATCTGAATGAGCCTCAGTTTTCTCATCTATGAAATGAAGATAAATTCTATTAAAAATGAATCTTGATCAATCTTAATAAGCAGTGTTTTATGACTTCTGGCAAATGAGACATTATCTTGGGATATCTGAAGTGACGATTCTCGAAAGCATGGTGTGGCAGGATTTCAGCCATACAGAAACACCAAGAAAAGAGTGGGGGTACTGAACTGGCACATGGCGGAAGGCCTTCAGGGTGATGAATGGATCTTCTCTGGGAAGACACGAGGGAGAATTGCCCAGGATGAGAAGGCATGCCCTGTGGCCCACCCACAGATCTCATGAGTGGAGTTGATCATTCCTTCAATGTATATTCCCAGTGCCTGGAATATAGATAGTTTTATTAGAGACCCCGCGGGCTCAGGGTTTGGTTGAGACCTAGGGCACAGATTTGGACCTCGAAAGGTCCTTAGAGACCATCTAGTCCAGCTGCCTCAGTTTGACTGAAGAAGGCTACCAAGGGGCTCCGTGACTGGCCTGGCAACTGGCAAAGCTGGGGTTCTCACCTCGGCCCCAGGTGCCAAACTTGGGGTTCATGCCACAATCCCACAGCTCTCACTATCGATAGATGTATAGGCTCCAGTCAGAGGCAGGTGAGTCAAGATGTACCAGACAATGGTTAAAACCATTAATCAAAGAGATCAGTGTCAAAACCATTAATCAAAGAATCAGTGTCAAAGTACAATCTCAGGCTGGTGGTAGCAGTCAATAGGTACAGAAATCTATGGCAGATCACAGAATCTCAGGTAATAATAGCTAGTGTTTATAGGGCTATTTAAAGTTTGTTAAACACTTTAATAAACATTCTCATCCTTACAACAACTGGGGGAGGGGGGAGACAGGTGCTATTATTATTCTCATTTTACAGATGAGAATGTAAAGAATTACGTTATATGGAGGAGAGGGGGAGATAGGTGCTATTATTATTCCATTTTACTATAAAGTCTCAAAAGCTATTATGTCTGAGACTGGTTTTGAACTTCTATATCTTTCTATCCCATCCATCATCCATCCACCCACCCACCCACCCATCATTTACATTCACTCAGCCTAGGTCAGCAGGAAAGTAAGAAAACAACCACACAAAGCCACATGATTCCTACTCTTTATTGGAATGAGAGGATTCATACCCTTTATATTAAGGGATCCTCTTTCAATTGTCCAACATGGTAAAGACCAGCAAACAGACCAATCAAATGTACCCAACATGGCCAGAAATACTGCATCCCCTGTAAAGAAGGGAAGAGATTTCTTTGTATTTCGACAATGAAGTTGATTGCTTTTGTCCCAATGTTATAGGCTTTTGTATCTTACTTAGAGGATTCTAGTCTTGTTCTTTAAAATACCTTAAAGGAAAAAAATAAAATACCTTTATGGTACAGATGTTTGTATTATAGTTAAGGTGCTTGCTCTTGTCCCTAACAGTTTTACTGAGAAGCAACTTTAAACACTGTAGTCAACCCAAAGGACTGAGCTATAGGGACTGTAATTTGGGGATGATGTAGAGGAAATGGTTGTATTTAAAACTATGGTTACTGAAGCAGTGGAAACTGTATTTTGCTACTGCAGAACTTTGCCCTCTTTCCTGTGATCTATAGTGGATTATCTAGTATAAAACACATGGGCGGGAAGGAGTACAATAGTAAGAGAGATAGGAAGGGAGGTGCAAGGTGCAGTAAGACAGAGAGTAAAACAGTAAAAGAATTAAACTTCCCACTGAAATGATATAAATTTGATAAGTATAGGTCTATGCTCTATGCCTATCCTCTACATTTATATACATTATGAGCAGGTACGGGCCCAAAATGTGGGTGAGGAAGTCCTGGAGAACTATATGTACTTGTGCAAAAATCATAAAGAATAAACTTTTAAAAATAGCTTTAGTAAAAGAAAGTTCAGTCCCTGTCAGGACAGTGTCTGACTTGTTATTAAAAAAAAAATAGCCCTTTGCTAGTCTAGTCACACAGAGGATGATGGGCAATTGCCCTGGGATCCCTCACTATTATGAAGTGTGGAGAGAGAATCAGCAGGGACCAGGTTCAGGCATCCCACCTTCCTTCCAAAGTCTGGCAGTTAAAGCCTTGCCCTGGCTCTCCTCCCTCCCCTTCTCTGGGAACAAGGTGATATGGGTGAGCAGCCAGCTGACAAAGGCTGGTGTTTGGAGGGCAAGGATGGGCCTGAGAAGCCTGGAGGGGGGAATGCTGAGGCTTGCCATTTCCCAAAAAGAACAAGGGGTGGGTGGAATGACCTTGTG
Source organism: Sminthopsis crassicaudata (assembly GCF_048593235.1). Lineage (NCBI taxonomy): Eukaryota > Metazoa > Chordata > Mammalia > Dasyuromorphia > Dasyuridae > Sminthopsis > Sminthopsis crassicaudata. Next base: position 190,134,136 of record NC_133622.1, on the reverse strand, counting down.
ATACTGAGAGGGGCCTTTGCCTTGGAAGCCGAGGGCCTGAGAACGGCTCCCCGAGCCCAGCCGACCCGAGTTGACTCCAGGAGTGCATCCCAGCTCTGGGCAGGTCAGTGGATGATGCAAACGTCCAGGATGCAGAATTTGGCCCTGCAGGTGGGGCAAGGCACTTGGCTGGAGAGCCAGGTCTCTGGGTGCTGCTGGTCCTGGCGGCTGGCGAACCACTTCCCCATGCATGTCAGACACCACATGGGACGGCAGTAACACTGCTGGCACTCGCCTGCATCCGACTCCTGGCAATTCTTCACCAGCTTAATGTTGGCACTTGTCTGCATGCAGCCAATGCAGGGCTCCAGCTCCTTCCAGGGCAATTGGGAAACCAAGGGAGGTGAAAGCAAGAAGTGGGGGAAAAAGACAGAAATGGTTAACTCCTTTTTTTTTTTAGAAAACTTGTGTAGTTCAAGACTTTTTAAAAATTCAATTCAAAGTAATATAATTCAGCAAACAGGAATTAATGAATTCCCAAGTCAGTGCAAAATCCCCTGCTTCACCTAGAAGAAATACACAATTCAGATAAGAACAATAATACTAACTCACATTTTCATAGTGCCTAAAGGCTTTGAAGATTTGGGGATGGAGGCAGTTTATAGATGAATAAACAAACTTAGAAAAGGAGACTAAATTGCTTGTGTCCCAGAGCTAGGAATTTTTTTATTATTATTTTTTTAAATTAATTTTTATAATTATAACATTTTCTTTGACAGTACATATGCATAGGTAATTTTTTTTTTTTTTTACGACATTATCCCTTGTACTCCCTTCTGTTCCGAGTTTTTCCCCTCCTTCCCTCCACCCCCTCCCCTATTTGGCAGACATTCCCATACATATTAAATATCTTATAGTAGATCCTAGCAGAGCTGGGAATTGCCAGCAATGGGATAACAGTCCCCTGGGCCATGGAGAGTTCACAGTTAGGTTGAGTTACGATATCAAACAGTGAATACATCCTTGTAAAACCACATGAATGTGAGGGCACTACTTGTAAAGGCCTGAAACTCTGAGTTGGTGCACTGGGGTCAGACAACGGAGCACTTCAGGCTAATTACCCATTGGACGATACTCTATTAGCTTATGCTTGGAAACTGGCCCTTCCCACTATTCTGTGCTGGCTCCATCTTTTGGTGTATACAGAGAATTGTAGGAAGAATTAGGGGGTAAGACAAGCTAGAATCACTTTTGCTGTAGACCAGGAGAAAGGAGGTTGTGGAGATCCTGCATCCATTCCCTCCACTTCTCCCACTAAAGACCAAGAACAAAGACCAAGGACTTTTGCTTGTCCTGACTGGCTGATTCTAAGGCATTCAGGGTGCTAACCCGGACTTCACAACCACTGACGGGGAGTCAGGGAAGGCATCTTGGAAAAGGAGGAGGAGGAAGAAGGGGAAGAAGTATTTGATTTGGGCTTTTAACAGACTGGCTCAGCAAGGAGAGGGGGGCAAAGGAACAGAGATGGGAAAATTCAGGGGAGCTTAGGGAATAAAGCGAGGATGGAGGGCAACAACAAGAGCCTAGGCTGATGCAGTTATGGTGAGAAGCTGCTGCGAATGGCAAGTCAGGAGCTTCAGTTTTGTTTGGGAGGTATCAGGGCGCCCCCAAAAAATGCTCGTTAGAATGACTTGTCCCGGAACTTTACCCTCTGTTATCTCAAACAGAAAATAGGGAGATGGGACAAGGAAAGAGGTAACTGCAAAAATTCAGTTCTGAGCCAGCAATGACTGCCCCTTTTCCTCTGCTCAGCCCCTCACCCCACCCTAAGTCGGGATCTAAAGGAATGACCTCCCAATGTTGACAATGGGTTGCCTCAAGAGGCTGCTTTCAGCACTGGCTACCTTCCTGGGAGCCTCCTCTTAAGCCCCTAAGCCACCAAATTTAAGTGGGACAGTTGCAAAAAGGCCCAGGCTCTATCCACCTTTTCCACCCAGCTCAGAGCTCTTGGAATCTTCCCAGACTTCCAGGGTCTAGCTCAGCTCACATCTCCCGCCATCCAGGCTGACCTGCATTGTTATTTAGCGTTATGCCTTGCCTTCCCGACCACCAAATCATGAGCTCCCCAAGGACAAGGGAGCTGTCTTATGTGTATTTTTGTGATCTTCTCCCTTAGCACTAAATATAATAAATACTCAAGTATTTATTGACCATTTACTTCTGAGCTGTAGTAGGAGCTCAATAAATACTTGCTGAATTAAATTTAATTAAATCTATTTTTTCTAACCAATTTATCTCTTGGTTCCTTGTAGCCACCCTCCCCGACTAAGACAAACTTAAGATTACAAAAAGGAATTCCTTATGATACAGAAGAAGTAACACATTATCCAGGCTCGCTCAGAACCAATTAAAGGGGCAGCATATATTGTCTCCTGCTGGCCATCAATTTAAACCCAAATGAAAAATTCGGCTTGCTTTATCCATGTGTACTCGGAGATACATACACACACAAAGCAAGGCTGCTTTTTAAAGCTCATTTTGGTGAATACAAAAGTGACAAAGTCTGCAATAAAGAGGGTCAGGAAGACTGTTAATCTAAAATACTCGGCTTAATTCAACTCAATATTTTTTAAGCTCCTACTGTATAAAAAGCCCAGTGCTGGCTACAAGGGGAGATAAGAGAGCTTAGATAACAACACAGGGAACTGCAATACATAATGTGTGATGAATGCCCAGCACTGAGGGAGGTCCCAGAGAGGGGATGTCAGAGGCGGCATCTGTACTGGGGGTGGGGAGAGGGAGGTGTCCACAAGGTGACCAAGAGGGGAATGGGTTTTCTAGGGGGCGCAGAGAGCAGCACGGGCTGCGGGAGGGCTGAGCAGGCCCATTGCAGGACTCTGAAGGCCGAGCCAAAGCTCTCCTCTTGGGGGCCACAGGGAACCAGTGAATATTTTGACCAGACCCATGTCCATTAGCCTCTCAGAGATGGACTGGGGTGGGGAGGAACAGGAAGGGGAAGGGAGGGCACAGGAGCACGGAGCTGGATGGAGTTTTCAAGGCTAGCTAGTCCAGTGTGCTCACTGCACAGATGAGGAAACTGTGGGCCGGACTGGGCAGGGCAGGGACCTGCTCGGGATGAGCCAGACGCAGGATTTGGGCCCGAGTCCTGTGAGTCACTGCTCTGAGGCCGAGTTAGAAGGCAGTGGCCTTTGTGCAAGTGGGATGGAAGCTTCCAAATCTGGAGACAGGCAGGGTCTAAGAAGGCACTGAGGGCAAACAGCCAGCAGGCCCTCCACGGCCGAAGACAGGCTGTGCCATGGGCGACAGTGGGAGGCCATCCTGCTAGTCCTGGGCAAGGGGTGCTCCGGGGAGTCGCTTCCTCTGGAGAAGGACTGGGCCGAGACCAGGGCTTTGAGCCCCCTGTGCCTCAGAGACAACAGGGAGATGTCCTTGCCTTGTGGCGGGCTGTGACACCCTTAAGAAATGGAAGGTTTCACAGGCTTTTGTTAGATTTGAAGAGATGAGGGGAGAAGAGGCTCCCTACTCTGAGGACGGCTGTGAAGGAGACAAAGTGCAGTCCTACACGAAGGGGCTTTTCAGGAGATCTGAGCATGTGTGTAGCTGCTGGGTAGATGATCTTGGGAGGTCTGCTGGAGAAGATTCAGGGGCATGTTGTTGGAGTAGAAGAGAGTGGGGAGCATGGGGAGAACAGAGAGCTCAGTACTGATAGTATGAGCGCCTCAGCTAAGAGGCTAAAGGGACATGGGAGGCTTAAGGAAGGAGGGAAAGGTCGGGAAGAGCCTCAGTGGAGGGGGGGGCACAGGACCCTTTAGGAGGAATGAAAGGACTGCCATCTGCGCTGTTGTTAGTCCAGAGGAACAGAATGTCACGGGGACTGGCCCAGGATGGGTGCGTGACTGCAGCAGTCATGCACAGTGCGAGATTTTAGAAGAGAAAAAGTTCTGGAAAGTCCTCTGTGGGTCTGGGACAGAGGAATAATTAGGGAGGAGAAATGAAGAAGAGACCCTGGTATAATTAAGATATGGGAATCACTGGAGACCTACAGAAAAGCGTGAGGATGTCCTCCAGATGAGCCAAGTGGGGAAAGCAATTTAGAAGCAAGGGTTAGGGAACATAATGAGTGTGTCTGATGGCACTCAGAGAGGTATCACATCATTTCATGGGGAGTAAATAAATTCAAAGCTTTTTTTTTTTTAAAGTAGCACATTTATCCTTGTTTTTTAAAAGAGAAGACACTTAAACTACTATGCTGGTGTATGTGGCTGTCATTGAGATCCATACTCTCAGAGGCTCCTGAAGAGCTTTGGGGAAGCTGATGGGATTCAGGAGTCCTCCCTTTACAAATGATAACGGCTTTTCATTTTATTAGAACTTGAAGGTTACAAAAGTGTCTTCCCCACAAAAATGCTGAGACAGAGAGCTGTGCCAGGGTTTTATTATTCCCATTTTACAGAAGAGAAAACTGAGAGAGGGAAAGTACTACACAGTGACACATCTAGGACTTACTGAGCGAGGATTCAAACCTCTGGCTCCATTTCCAGCACACCAATACCATGCTGACTCTCAAGTTTACACATATCCTAATTAACATAATTGAGTCTGCATCATCTGTGGGTTTGAAGCTGGTTGGGGTATACTCAAACCACAGAAATACAGATAGTCAGCACCCACTGATTTGCCATGCACAAGGCACTAAACCTCATGCTTGCCGTAGGCTTTCTAACTCCGGCCCTTCCTTAATGTTCTCTGCTTAAGAGCTCCTCTCCATCTTCCTAATCCTGGGTGCCCTTTGGATCCCGTCAAACAAGCTCCCAAGAGGATCAGGGCCTTTCATGTAAAGTACATCCCCACACAGTATCCCCAGAGACAGTGACTAATATGGCGCCAACAAAAATCGCTGCTGGAAGGAGGTAGAGTCAGGGGTAAAGGCCTGAATAACCGAAATTGTAACAGAAGTAATAATCTTTCCTTATTGCTTAAAGATTTCCAAACTGGTTTTTCCCCAGCGCCCCTAGAGGATGAGCAGTGCAAACATTATGATGTCAAGTTTCCAGGGGAGAGGGCTGAGGTGGAGGGTGACCACCCAGCTGGTCAGCACCCAGGCCAGCTCATCCGAGAACGAGCACAGAGGTCAGGCCTGGGGAGAGACATCCCCATGTGTGGTCTACAGAGGGTGGGAGCCAAAGGAGTGCCTGAGTTGTGGAGGCGGTTGGGGGAGGGCAGGAAAAGGAGAGAAGGAAGCCAAGGGCAGGGCCTGGGGAAAGGCCCCCATCCTCTCGGCTGGGAAATGGAATGAACAGCCAGGAGTGAGACCCTCCGAAGCTGCCCCTCCTGGTCCAGCCTGCCAAGGAAAAGAGACCCCACGTCTCCTGCTCACACTCACTCCTCTCTGTCTCTCTCCCCCAAGGACTTTCTGCACAGAAAGTAATTTTTATCTCCATCTATCGACTCCTTCCTTGCTGCCTCCACATAAGTCCAGTTCTCCCCCATTCCCTTAAAAAAACATTCACAAAATTCTTCCCTTGACCTTGCCAGGGCCCGCAAGCTGCATCACAGAACAAGCTTCCTACACTTACTTCTATATCCTCATCTCCCGGCAGACCACCCCTCCCCTCAATGGCTCCATGGCTCCAGTCACTTCACCCCTCTCCTTTCTTTCTCTCTGGAGCTGTGGCCTTTGCTCTCTCCTGCCAGGGCTTCTGACTGCCCCTGCTGTCCCCCGTCCCTCCACACTGCTTCCCTAACAGCTCCCAATCCCAAGGGCTTACAAAGCTCCACAGCCAGCTCTTTGCCTTCCGCCCTCTCTCCCACTCCAAGTTCAGACATCTACGACCCACCTTGCGGTCTCACAGGTGTCCCAAGTCCAACCTGCCTCTTTCCCCCATCCTCCAGGCTGCTCTCGGCTGAGCGCACCTACCTGGCTGCTGGGAATGGAGTAAGGTGGGTTGATTTCCACCAGTGATGTAAATGTTTCCAGAAACAAATCCCCGAGGCTCTGGTGGATGACCACGTTGGCAGCGTTGCGGATGGGGGCATGGAGCTTCTCACGCAGCTCACCATACTCCGTAGAATTCAACCTGAACAAGAGAAGAGAAAGAGCATCATTTCCTCACTCCACCTGGTCCGAGGCTTTCGCCTGTAGGGGGTCTTGGAGGTGGTCTCATTTCTCATTTTACTGAGGAGGAAACAAGTCCTGAGAGTTAGGGACTTGCTGACAATCAAGGCTAATAAATGCGGGAAGCAGAACTGAACCCAGATCCTTCATCTCCAAATCCAGGGCCCTCTCCACTGTCCTACTGGGATTCTAACACAGAGGTTCATTGAGGAAATGTCATTTACAGCAATAATCTTCTCATTGTTCTTGGCCAGAGTCTGACCACATATAAATGAATATAAATAGGCATAAAGTCAAACATTTACTGATTATCACTTCCCATTTTACAACCGCCACATTATGACATACGACACCATAAGGGGCCCCAACCCAGTTTAAAAAGCTCTGGGTCAGAGCACTGGGCACGACATCAGGAAGCCTCATCTTCCTGAGTTCAAATCTGGCTCAGAACCTGGCCAAAAGCTGCTTTGCCCCGTTTGCTTCAGTTTCCTCATTTGTAAAATAGGCTGGAGAAGGAAATGGTCAGCGACTCCAGTGTCTCTGCTAAGAAAGCCAGGAGGCAGCGAGGCAGAGGAAGAACATCCAGGTCTGGGGGACAGTCAGAGGACATGCCAGAGCCAAGGGGCTGTGTGTCAGTGCAAGGGGTTGGAAGGCTGGCCAGCTCATCAAGCCTGGAGGGGCTGGCTAGTCCATGAAGCGGCCCTCTTACTCCGCAGGGTGGCTCTGAGTGGTACAGAGTTCTTCCTCCTCTCTTTCCCTATTCATTCTGGCTTTGATCTCTGGGACCAAACTGGCTCCTCTATAAGCACAACGGCCCCCGACTGCACTGAGATTGTGTGGGGTTCCTTGTATTCCAGAGTCCAAAGTCCATAATCATCACCCTAACAGTCCTAGAACAAGCCAGTAGCCCATAAATGATGGAACTGCAGAAAAAGCACTGAATTGTATCATGGGAGATTTTTGGGTCCAAGCCTTGGCCTCCCACTTAGCTGGTTCTGTGAGCATGGACAAGGCACTTCTCCTTCATCAATCAAAAGAGACAATACTTACAATATTTCCTTGAAAGAATATGATGAAAATGTTCCCAAATTTCCAAGTATCTTATAATGTTAGGTTATTATGGTATGATCCGGTAAGAATAGAGGATGTAACTCTGAATCTCTTTGTCATCTCAAATGGGAATAAATATATATTACTGGGCACTTGTCTTTTTGTTTTCTCGGAAAATATTCACCCTGAGGTGGAACAAAAGTAAAAGGAGGATGTCTGTCACTAAAAAAAAAAAAAAAAAAAAAAAAAAAAAGGAATTCTTTCTGGATTTGTGAGAAGCCATTGGTTATCAGCTGTGCTTTAAATTGGATGAGAGAGAACAAATAGATTGGGGGACACACACTTGGCTTAGAGGGGGAGGATGTGTTTGAGAAAATGAGTTGGTGAGAATTATTCTGATTTCACAGTAACAGCCTTTCAATCAGACCCAAGCAGAAAAAAAGCTCTCTCTGCAGGCCCTGATGGATTTTGCCAGGCTTTCTGGCTTCCCTGAGCACCTGCTTTACTAATTCATGGTGCAGTGATAAGAGAAGGATGTTTATAATAAGACCTACAAGAGTAGGTTAGAGCTGAGAGCAGCCAGAATGAACTTTTAATCTTCGTTCAAGGCAAATAAAAATGCATCTAACATTCTCTAAACACAGTATTTTCAACAGATTACTTTTTTAAAAGTATTTTGTTTTTTTAAGCTTTATTGATTTTGTTTTTCACATAATCTTTTCTCAAAAAACCTCACCAATCTCCCATTGATTCTTTCCTTGCAGCAAGTTAAACAAATCCACCCCATGTCTACTGCTTCTGAGAGCACACGCAACATTCCCTGCTCATTCCCACTCTTCCAGCAAGAGAAGTGAGGGGCAGCTCAGCCCTCCCGCTGAGGGGAGACAGGGGAAGGAGGCCAAAAGCCGGGTCAGCTGGTACTGAGCAGCAGAGAAGGCCCTGCAGTGCACCTCACTCCACACCCCCACTGTCTTTGTAATGATGCCGGGAAGTGACAACAGGTTAGCCAGGGGATCCTGAACAGGCCCCTTCCCATCTCTGTCCTTTGGTTTTTAATCAGCTGATTAAGGCCCCAGGACTGGCCTCCCTTCTGCTCCTAACTCCCTGGGTGAACTTCAACAAGTCTCTTTTTCATGGCAACCTCATTTTCCCCAAATGCTGAAAGGGGAGGCTGGATTTTGTGATTTTTCTCATCTCTCCCAATTCTGACATTCCACGTTCCATGCTCTATGTCCCTCCCCAGTGCAGACATTCCACGTTCTATGGTAGCAGTCTGGGACCCTGGAGATCTTTAGTCCAAGCTCCTCATTATCCCAAGCAGGAGGCCAAGGCTGAGAGAAAGGACGGGGAGGACGGGCCTTGCTCAGAGCCTCTGAGTGATCAGAGCCAGAAATGGGCCCGGTCTCCTGGGTAGGTTCTGCCCACACTATTGTTAGCAGTCTGGGAGCTGGCCCTCCAGTCAGTGCTGGGACCGCACTGGGAGGCTCACTGAATGGTAGCAGGAGAGCTGGGTGCACTAGCCTGAGAGCCTGGAGAGCAGGGCTTTTCTCTTGACCCTTTAGGCCTCCTTGTGAGACCTATGGCACCTTCTAGGTCAATGCTGTAGAGCCCACTCTACAGCTGAAGTAAATGCTCAATATCAGGTGGAGGTAGGTGGATATTTAAATAAAGGTGGATATTTCTCTCCCATTCAGTTTCTGAGACATGCCTGAAATCTGTCTGTGGGCCCTCTGGGGGTCTGCAGACCACAGATCAGGACCCCCTGCCATAAAGCCAAGAGCCTGTCCTGAGAAGACTTGTGCCCTACTTTTAGTAGAAAAAGCTCATGTGGCTTGTATGGGTGGACTCTGTATTAGATATTCTACTGGGCCCACAGGTTCTTATTGAGCTTCCCAGGAGGGCACAGGGACTGAAGGTGGGGATGAGACTCCTCACCCAAGGAGACTGGTGCTGGGACTAGAAAGCTCTGGCGGATGTGACAGATCGGAGCCTGGCCCAGAGGGCAGAACTTGGGAGCAGGTACAGAGGAGGAATCTGGCCCCACGTGAGGAAATCCTTCTGAACAATGAGTATTGCCCCTAAGAGGACAAACACTGCCTTACTCGGGCTTCTGGCTGTGACTCCATGACTCCACACTGGGGAGAGTGTAAAAAGGATTCCAGTTCAGGTGGGATTGGTTCAGGCCATTAAGCGGGGTCTGTGAACGTGTGACTGCAGTTTTAAATATTTTATTAACTGTATTCTAATAGAATTGATTCTCTTTAGAATCCTATGTGATTTGTTTTAGGCATTTAAGCCTCCTGCCAAGTGTGCAGGAGTTTTACAAGTCTGCCAGAGGAGTCCAGGATTCTAATCTCTGCGGTGTTGTGGGCTCTGTGCCAGGAACCACAGGGGAAGGAAGAGAAGAACTAGAAGAATCCGACCCTCACAGAGCTCACAGTCTAGAGGACCGATATTGTACAAAAAGAACACAAGGAAGTAAAGTTCCTTTCTATTATACTCTGTGAGTATAAAGCACTGAGTCCAAATCTAGTCTCAGAGACTCCGTCTGAACTTGTTTGCCTCAGTTTCCCCAATTGCAAAATGGGAATAAGAGTTCTACTTACTACCAGTTATTGTGAGACTCAAACAAGTTAATCCTGGTAAAGTGTTTAGCCCAGGGCCAGGCAGAGTGGAGCCTGACAGAAATGCTGGCCATCGCAGTCAGGGCAGGGGATCCATTCTTGGGAGCCCTAAGCTTCAAGGAGGCAGAAGGGAAGAGGAGGGCATCCTACAGGTGGGAGAACTGCGGAAGTGAGGGGAGCACATGGGGGAGCCTGTGGCAATCTCTCACCGCATCCCAGCCTCCTGTTCGGCCCCAGCTCCCTCGGCTCTTGAAGCCTGAGGCCTCCTGAGGCCCCACACTGGCGAGATTTTTCCCCCTTGGACCCTTCAGAGCTCTTGGTTTTTGCCCATGTTTTGTCATTGCTATTTAGCCTCCCAAAGGGGGGCTCCCTATGAGGCCTCAGCACGGTCTAGGGAATCCTGGGTTTTGGATGGTCTTGTGAGACTCTGCCTATCTGAGACAGGCCAGTGCCTCGGCCCAGCTACAGCCCGCAGACCCTGCAACTGCCCTGACGTGATCTGAGAGGGTTATCTGAGCCAGATAGGTTCAATCCCACCAGGCCCCATGAGGCCCTGCACCGAGCCAGTTAATTCTCTGATGTACTAGAAGCTTCACAAATTATACCCCCACACGTGGGCTGTTTTCTTGCTATATGTAGTACACAAAGTGAGCTAAGTATGTAACTAGTATTTATAAATAAGTGGATGCAAAACCAGTTAAGACTTGCCTCTAACATACAAAAATACAAATACCAGACCTTCAACTCAAAGAACTCTCAACAAAAAGGGGCGTCTCCGAGATTTTCCCACAGCAATTCAAGCTGAACCATGCAGTGAGCTGGGGCAGAAAGGAGCCTGAATAGCCCTCTGAGCCACTGAAGGACTACGGTCTCTGCAGACAGAGGTCTCCGGCCCCGGAAGCTCTCAAGCACTTATCTGGCTTTTGCCCATACCACCACCAACTTCCTTCCTGCTCTTTGACAGAGGAGATCTGCAAATGGCAGCCCAAGGGTCAAACCCACCCCCTGTTCCCCTGCCTAAGAATGGTCTCCACATTTCTGAACAGAATCACTGACAGGCACTGCCCTGTGCTGGCTGCTCCATACCCGACCCGCTGACACCTGGCCCAGTCTATGAGCTTCCTGAGGCCCCAGCACAGAATGGGAAATCCCGACTGGGGATACCTGGTCCCACCTGTGTCCTGGCCCCAGCCTCCCGCCTCTCCAGAGCTTCTCTGAGCTGGGAAGGACTGAGATGCTAAACCAGCATTTTCAGAAGGGGGATCAGCCACAGTAGGGAAGGCGGAAAAACAGCTGTAGCCAATTAAGGGCTTCCACAAGAACACAGGGAAAGCTAAGAACACCCAAGGGGCCTCACTGTTGAGAGACCCTCCCTTCCTTCTTGGAGCTCCACGGAGCCCAGCTCTCTGTTCCCTCACGGGGCTGTTATCTATCTGTCATATACTGCTGGTTCTATTAGATGATCATAACAAGAGTAGCTCGTTTTTCTGAGTTCACGGCAGTTCAGAGAAGTCACAGAGGCAGAAAATATGGGAACCTAATTTGAATCCAGATCTCATGATTCCAAATTCAGGGATCTTTGCATTGAACTAATGAATCTTGTTGACTCAACTACCATTTATTAAACATCTGCTAAGTGCCAGGCACTGTGCCAACCCTGGGGATACAAATCAAGGTAAAAGCACTAGGATTTCCTTTAACCACAATACTCAGAGGCTCCCTCAGGGCAGGCACCTCCTAGGCTCCCCAGCAGGCCTTGACCCTCTGAGCCCAGGCCTGGCCGGGGGCTTCAGCTAGCCGGGTATCGAGAGGCCCATCTACACTGTGTGCAGGGCTTACAGTGAGGCAGACACCCACACAGGTGAATCCATGGAGGCATTATCCTTGACTTCCTCCTCCAGAAGGGCTTCAGGCAAGCTTTCTAGACAGTTTTATTTGGCTCAGATCACTCTTATTCCTTAAGATGCCCTAATGGGAAAGTAGAAATTAGCTGTGTGACCACATTTCTCTGAGCCTCAGTTTCCTCATCTGTAAAATGGGCTTTAAAATGCCTAGAGTACCTTCCTCACAGGTCTGTTGTGCTCTGCAAACTTTAAAGTGCTTTACAGATAAAAGGTGTGTTGGTAAAACATTTAACAACTCTCCTCTGGGGGGAGGGGAGGGGAGCATACACAATGTCCTTTAAAGTTTAACCTGCATTATTAATATTTTCTCCAACCTTTTAAAAATCTTTAGTCTAGAAAATTAATAAAACAATGAACCAAGCCCTGATTTGTGGTATTTGCTCAAATACACTGTGGAAAGGGCAGCTAAATGAGACGGTGGATAAAGCACCTGGTCAAGCATCAGGAAGACCTGAATTCAAATCCAACCTCAGACACACCCTAGTTGTGTGACTCTGGGCAAGTCACTTCACTGTCTTGCCTGGTCAGAAGTGGAGCCTTCCATCTAAAATTTACTGGTTAGCAGGATGATTTCAGAAAGGCCTGGGGAGACTTACATGAACTGATGTTGAGTGAAATGAGCAGGACCAGGAGATCATTGTATACTTCAACAATAATATATGTTGATCAATTCTGATGGACCTGGCCATCTTCAACCAAATCAGTTCCAACACAGCAGTAATGAACTGAACCAGCTACACCCCACGAGAGAACTCTGGGAGATGACTATGAACCACTGCATAGAATTCCCAATATGCCTATTTTTGTTGCATGCATTTTTTATTTCCTTCACAGGCTAATGGTACACTATTTCAAAGTCTGATTCTTTTTGTACAGCAAAATAACTATGTGGACATGTATACATATATTGTATTTAACTTATACTTTAATGTATTTAACATGTATTGGTCAACCTGCCATTTGGGGGAGAGGGTAGGGGGAAGGAGGAGAAAAAATTGCAACAAAAGGTTTTGCAAATGTCAATGCTGAAAAATTACCCATGCATGTATCTTGTAAATAAAAAGCTATAATAAAAAATAAAAAGAAAAAAAAGAAAATATAAAATAAATAAAATTCACTGGCTTTCCAATTCTACAAGCAAGAGAATTTGCTTACCGAATGTCAAAGGCTTTGACGAGGGGATTGACGCTGGCCACATGGATGGTAAGAAACTGGACAGGCAGATTGGAGTCTGGAGAGAGCTCGTGTTGGCGTGACTCTGTCACCGTCAGGTGGATGTCCTGCTGCTGGGCCACATGGATATGGTAGGTGGTCACTTTCATCACCCAGGTGTCAGTCACAATCACCCGGGCGCCCGGAGCCCCCGTGGCAAACTTATCGATGCGCCGGAACTCTGTGTTGATGGAAGACGCCACTGCTCGCCACCCTGACTGTGGAAGGGCATGGAGCGCTAGAGTCCTGGCCAGCGGGTGGCGGTCCCACCTGTTCCGGGACCAGTAGTAAGCGATGGTGCAGGTGATGGTGGGGAAGGAGACGGAAAGTAGAAGGAACAGCTTCCAGCCTTCTGGGGCCTGGTTGAAATAATACAGTTGCTTTTCGGATGCAGCGAAGCACATGCCGAGGTAGTACCCTGCAGAGAGCAAATAAAGATTCTACCCTTAGGAGACAAGGCGCAAAGGTGCTCATAGAGGAGCCCACAAATGTGCACTTCCTTTCTCTCTGGCACTGAAGGAGGTCCCACACTTCCAATAATTCAATTCAACAAATATTTACTTGACACCTCCCAGGAGTGCAGAAAAAAAAAGATGAGACAAAACATAGTAGCTGCTTTTCAGGAAGTTCCCAGTCTACTGGATGATAGGATTAGGTGCCCAAATGCTTTGTTTCTGTTATTGTGCTTCAATAATAACAATGAGAACAACAGGATCTTAAATAGAGTTGGAAAGGACCACAGATGACATTAAATCCCAACTCCCTCATTTTACAGATGGAGAAACAAAGGCAGGGGGAGGTTTTAGGATCTGGTGAGCTTACACAGGGCAGAGCTGGGGTTCAGAGCTTGCTCTAAAACCAGCCCTCTTTCAGCCTCAGGACTCCTCTAGGTCCACCAGGTGCTCCAGGATTATGGCATGCTATGGAGCGGTGCTCACTCTAGCAGTTTTAAGCTGGGAAGATTGTAAAGCGGGGCCAAACCACAGCAGATTGTCAGAGCTCACCAAGGATATCAGCTGGCTGCTGCACGAATGTTTTGGCACATGAATTCTAAAGCAAGTCTACTAAATCAAAGTTCTGTACAGATCAATGACAAAAACAAAAACCTGGAAAGACCGAAGCAGCAAAATGAATAACCATGAATACTAATTTTTGTTTATGGCCTTTCTTAATTTTCAGAGCCCTTTCAACTAGAGGCCCCTTTTCAGGTCCTAGAAAGGCCAGAGGTTTGTTGATGTGTGAATATCAATGACCACCAGCACCACTGTTGTGTTATAGGGGACTAGAAAGAGCCCTTAATTGGAGTTTCCTGGGTTCTAGCTTGAGCTTTGACCTTTTAGAAGCCGTGTGACCTTAGGCAAGAGATGCTACTATATGAGCACACATTTCTTCAGCTATAAAATGAGAATCATCCTTAGCTTCCACTTACTCTGTCTAGTCTCCTGGCTCATTTTTTTGTTTGTAATTTCATTAGCACTGGAACCTCTCTTGTGGAAACAGCCCACACGAATGCACCCTGCAGCAATATGGTCTCTAGACTGGGAGTCAACAAGACCAAGATTCCAACCTCAAATGAGACACTTGAATGAGTGAATGAAAGAAAAAGCCTGGGTTAAGCCTTTACTATGGACCATACTTTGTGCCGGAGATTGAGGGTTAAGATCTAAAAGCAAAAGCAGTCTCTCCCTTCAAGGAGCTTATGTGCCAAGGAGGACAAATCTGGCAATCTATGGCCAAAGTTACACTGATGATGAGTAGGGCCTGGGGAGAATACACTGACGTGCTTCATCCAGAACCAAGGGCAGTTGATTTAATTATGGGTTGAGGTCCAGGGAGGGGTGGGAACAAGGAAGGGTAAGGAAGCAGGTCCAGAGTTGGGCTCTGTGGGGCCTGAGGTCACTGGTGCTCTGGAGGGTGTGGTCACAGAGGAGGCGAATTTGAGTGACTGAACTCTGGGCCTTAGTTTTCAATGAGTTCACTGGCTCCTAAAATGACTTTCAGCTCTAAATTTATTAACTTATTAATCTGACCGGAATTCAACAAGCACTTATGCCAAGTGATGGCATGGCTGGAAATACAAAGATAAAAAGGAACCAATTTCTTCCTTAAGGAGTTCCCATACCCAGGTAAACAAGCAGTAGCAAGACAAATACAAAGGAATTGAAAAGGGAGAAAGGAGAATTTTAGGCAGGAGATAGGACTTCAAATGCCCCTCTGAGGGAGCTAGGTGGAGCTTATGTTCAGCAATGCAGATGGCTTTGCAAAGGCCTGGAGATGAGATAGAATGTTACATTTAAGGAATAGCAAGCAAAGCAGTTTGATTAAACAGGAGAGTACACCAAGAACAGTAATGTATAAAGTTGGGAAAGGTGGTCTACAGTCAAGCTGCAAGGGGTTTAAATGCCTAAAAAGCAGGTTGGCATTTTATCCTCCAGGCAATAGGGAGCCCCTGAAGGGGGCAAGGGAGTAACATGGTCACACTTGCCTGTAATGGTTGTAGTGACTCTATGAGGGCATGGAGAAGAGAGATTACTTGAAGAATACAGGCGCTACAGAGCTCTATGACTTTCCTCTCCTGCCATCTCACCAACAACACCCTATATCACACAGCCTGTATCATTTGCAGCTCGTAAGCCCAGGTTGTCCACTTGCCCATAATACCTATCCATCAGCTTCTAGTGGCAATCAAATGGAATGTCTATACAACATGTTACATAAAAATTCAACTCAATTTTACTACTATTAATTAAGGACCTACAATGGGGAAAGCCCTTGGCTCAGTGCTGAGGAGTAGAATGCAAAGATCAAAAAAACAAAAACAAAAACAAAACAACAACAAAAAAACCCAGTCCCAGCTCTTAAGAAATTTATAACCTAACAGAGGGAACTGGACACATATAAATGTGGCATAAGGGAATGTGATATTACAAAGGGGAAAATCAGACAAATAGAAAATATGAAGAAGGGACCACTTTCCTCTGGTGTTATCAGAGAAGGAAGGCTTCTAGTGGCAAGTGGTACCTGAGTGAGCCAAAAGGGTTTTTAAGTCATGCTTTTATCATTCTTTATCTTTGAACCCCTTCATGATTTTTGTCTCTAGCCAATTAAGAGTGTTCCTCAAAAATTTTCTTACTACCCCTTCACCTATCCCCATGGACTAAGATGCTCTGGAGAGGAAAGTGAAGCAAGTGCCCTTGCACAGCCCTCCTTCATTTAAATCCAATTCACTTGAATGTCATGGCATCACCTCCCTCATGTCATGGTCCTCTTGGAGAACGAAGGATAAGGATACTACCTTATCTCTGTCAAACCTCTTATAATTAGTACATTGGCAGACTATGTTCAATTCTTCCTTCTCCCTCATTTTCTTTAATCACTATGCTTGTTTCTGACATATATTGTTCTGGAAAGTTTCATTCCTGGAAACAGCTTATCATGGAGGAGGCAGTAATTGTTCAATGAGATCCTTTCTATTCTGGAGAATTCATTAAATCCCCTTCCTTTCCATAGTATTTGTTGCTTTTAGAAATAGTAAGGACAGCTAATCTCTAGATGTAAGTAGTCTTTTCCTCCAACCTGAACATATTGTAATTCTTAGATTCTTTAAAAAAAAAAAAAGATTTAATTTTGATTTCTTTTGACAAATATATTTAACTATATGATCAAGCACATAAAAAAAGTGAAAATAAGAAATTGAAGGGAAGCCTATCAATTGGGGAAACAGCTGAACTATGGTATATGACTGTTAAAATGTGAGAAATGATGAGCAAGATGCTTTTAGAAAAGCCTTGAATGGGACTAGTAGGTGGTGTAGTGGATAGAGCAACAGCTTTGAGTTAGGAGGATCTGAGTTCAAATCTGACCTCAAAAACTTAATACTTCCTAGCTGTGTGACACTGTCACTTAACCCCAATTGCCTGGGGGGAGAAGGGGAAGCCTGGGAAGGCTTACATGAAAGCAAAATGAGAATACTGTGCACAAGTAACAGTAATAACTTTATGATGCTTAACTGTAAATGATTTAGCTATTCTGATTAATGTATTGATGTAAGACAATTCTGAAAGACATGAAAAATGCTACTGAATACAGGTTGAAGCATAACAGTTTTTATTGGTTTTGTTTCCACTTTATTTTTTTTTTTGATTTTTTTTGCAAATGGCTTAACATAGAAATGTTTTGCATGATTTCATATGTAAAATGGATATCACATGATGAGCGAGGTGTAGAATAGAGAGAAATGATTTGGAACTCAAATTAATGTTAATAATAATACATTTTTGAGAAAAAAATGATAAGAAAAACAAATAAGGATTCATAGATTCCTCTATTTGTGGTACAGTGGACAGAGTCCTGAAACTAAAATCAAATTCAGCCTGACATTTGCTAGCTATGGGACCCTGGACAACTCACTTAATCTGTCTTTGTTAATTTCCTTCAATGTAATATGAAGATAATAGCAGCATTTACCTCCCAGGGTTGTTGTGAAGATAATATAATATTTGCAAAGCTCTGCAAACTTTAAAGTGCTACATAAATGCTACTTATTATTACTGTTAAGCCCATCCCCAGAAATCTACATACTGGCTTTATTTTTATTTATACATTTGGTCCCATACATCAGTCACTTCCAGTAATAAATAACATCCTATAAAAGTACAGTCAAGTAAAGTCATAATATAATGCTTCTGAATGAACATATCACTTGTGGTTTATGGCTTTTTTTTTTTTTAATAGAAAGGAAGTCTATTTGTAATTGGGTAATAACAGTCTATTATTTTTGACTTGCATTTTTGCCTTCATCGCGTTTATTTCCTATCTGTATCCTTCCCACGATTAATGACAAACTTCTTTAGAGCAGGAGATTTGTGATATGTCATTTTCATCTCTTTCTTCTCAGTAGCCTAGCATAGAACAGGAACGTTATAAAGGCTGATGAGAAGAGAAGAGTTAACAAAAGCACGGAAGTAGGTGCCTAAAAAATATCTGTTGACTGTTTCATAGGATTTATTTACTAAGGGTGGGAAGGGCGGAGAGGGCCCGTTCCTGCAACTTCCTGGGCTTGCTTCAAGCTCCTCGATCCAGGTCTGCACGAAGCCCTTCCTCGGTCGGTGGGACCATCCGACCTGCGTGGCACCCTGGCACGCCCCCGAGGGCTCCTTTGGCCCGCACTGCCCAGCGGGCTCCCCACTGGGCCTGGGGAGGGGGGGTTGAGCCGCATGCCCGGCCTGCCAACAGTGTACAATGCACTTGTTGAGGCACCCCGTCTCTTTGGGCAGACCCCCGTACCCCTCACTGCGGGGGCGGGGAACCTTGCAGGAAGGGCCCCTCAGCGTGCGCTCTCGGAGCGCTCAGTCTTTGCCGGGCGCAGAGCCCCTGTTGCGAATGCGGGGTTCGCTTCCAGAAGGAGGTTACCTGGGTGGGGGGGGAGGTATCTCCGCACGCCTCCAAGGACGGGGGAATAATCAGGAGTTCAAGGAGCGGAGGGAACTGGGAAAGGGTCGCGCTAGAGGAGGAGGGCAGGGAAGGCCCCCAGGCTGCGCCACAACCGCCCCCGGCCTCACTCACCCAGAGGCAGCAGAGAGTGGACCAGCATGGTGACCGTGGTCCTCCGCAGGTGGTACTGGACGAAGGCCACGTCTTCGATGCCCAGCCAGCCGGACAGCAGGTTCTGCACGGTCAAGCCGGCCGAGTGGAACTCGTTGGGAGTGAAGACGAAACAGACGGAGAAGACGATATACGCCAGGGTGAAGGTCACTTCGGGGCTGTCCATGCCGGCCCGCCGGGCGCCTTCCGGCCGCCCGGGGAGGCAGCCCAGCCCGGCTGGGTGCCGAGGGTCTGCTAGACCGTCGGCCGAACGAGGCCGGAGAAGCGGCGGAGCCCGGCCCCGCCCCCGCCCTCGGCCGCAGGGACTTCCTTTCACCAGCGACGATGGCCGCGGGAGCCGCTGGGAAATGTAGTTTCTAAAAAGTGCCCTCCCTCTTTCTGGGGGCTGTGTCAGCTGGAGATGTAGCTGAGATGTCACAGTGGTTTTGCCTTGGGACCCTTGGCTCCACAGACCCTGTGAGACACATTATTGTCTTTGGCAGGGGACATGTTCTGTTTTTCTGCAATTCCCAATATTCGCATTAAATAGCTCCCACGTCACCCAATGCTCTTGTACAAAGACAAGTGGGATACTTCCAACCATCAATCATCAAGACCCTGGGCAAAAAGAGGGAAAGGTTATCTTCAACCCAAGGAGCAGCCCCCTCCTTCTACAGCACCTCAGTATTTAAGTGATGGTCCCACTGGGACAGAAGCAGGACTTATGAGATCCAGGGCAAATCACCTCACTTTGTCGACCTTACATCATTGGGCTGGCTTTAAAAAGTTACTCCAATTTTAAAGATTAGCTATAGATACAGTGTATGTGTGTTTTGGGGTATATATATATGTGTGTGTGTGTGTATGTGCATACACATATGCATGTCCGTGTCATGTACATATATGTATACATGCACACATATACATATATGTTCTGTTTAACTAGTGTTCTCTAACAGTGATTTAGAGCATTTTTTAATATATAGAGAGCTTTAATTTCATCTAAAAACTGCCTGTCCATGGTCTTTTGCCATTTATTAATTGGGAAATAATTTCTATTCTTATAAATCTGACTCAGCTCTCAATGTAGTTTAGAAATGAGGCCTTTATCATAAACACTTTCTACTTGGAAGGAATTTTGACAGAGATAGATATCAGGCAAGTCCATTAAAGGCATGGGGACAAGTTGAATGAAGACAGGTGATAAGAAAAGTCAGAATAAAACTGGGAGATGGATCAGCTGACAAAATTTCCAAGATACAGGTTTGACTATATTACTTTTCTGCTCAAAGATCTTTTGTAGCTCCAAAGTGCTCATCTTGATGGTTCTTCAGGGATCCTTTCAGAGGATCTATGAGGTCAAAATGATGTTCATCAATAGCTCTTGGGGGGGTTCTCAATTTTTAAAAAGCATAAAGGATACTGAGGAAAAAAAAGTTGAGAATCAGTTTTTTTTTAAGATAAGCATTTAAAGTCTCCCACAACTTAGCTCCTTCCCACCTTTTTCAGTCTTATTTCATACTATTCCTATTCTGTAATTCCATTTCTTTTTTTAATAATAGCTTTTTATTTTCAAAATATATGCAAAGACATTTTTTAGCATTCACCTTTGCAAAATCTTGTTTCAAATTTTTCTCCCTCTCTTCCCCTTACCTCCTTTCTAACAGCACATTTATGCTGAACAAGAAAAATCAGATCAAGAAGGAAAAAAAAAAGCAAGCAAACAACAACAAAAAGATGAAAATACTATGTTGTGATCCACATTCAGTCCCCATAGTCTTCCTCCTGGATACAAATGGTTCTCTCTATCATAAGTCTATTGGAATTGGTCTGAATCACCTCATTGTTGAGAAGAGCCATGTCCATCAGTTGATCATTGCATAAGCTTGCTGTTGCTGTTACAATGTTCTTTTGTTTCTATTCATTTCACTTAGCATCAGTTCATGTATGTCTCTTCAGGCCCTTCTGTTTTCATCCTGCTGGTCATTTCTTTCTTTTTCTTTTTCTTTTCTTTTCGTTCTTTTTTTTTTTTTTTTTTGATTTATTATAGCTTTTTATTTACAAGATATATGCATGGGTAATTTTTCAGCATTGACAATTGCAAAACCTTCTGTTCCAACTTTTCCCCTCTTTCCCCCCTCCCCTTCCCCAAGATGGCAGGTTGACCAATACATGTTAAATATGTTAAAGTATAAGTTAAATACAATATATGTATACATGTCCAAACAGTTATTTTGCTGCACAAGAAGAATCGGGCTTTGAAACAGTGTACAAGTAGCCTGTGAAGGAAATAAAAAATGCATGCAACAAAAATAGGTGTATTGGGAATTCTATGCAGTGGTTCATAGTCATCTCCCAGAGTTCTTTCACTGGGTGTAGCTGGTTCAGTTCATTACTGCTCTATTGGAACTGATTTGGTTCATCTCATTGTTGAAGAGGGCTACATCCACAGCTGATCATTTGTGATAGAACAATAATAACTCATTACATTCACATACCATAACTTATTCTGCCATTCCCTAACTGATGGGCATCCACCCAGTTTCCAGTTCCTTGCCACTAAAAAAAAGAGCTGTTGACAAACATTTTTGCACATGTGGGTCATTTTCTCTTTTTTTTTCTGGTCTCTTTGGGATACAGACTCAGTAGAGACACTGCTGGATCAAAAGGTATGCAGAGTTTAATAGTTTTTTGGGCATAGTGGAACTCCATTTCTGCTAAAATAGACTATCAGTTATTTCCCAAACTTCTACCTCCATGCCTTTGGATACACATTTGTCCTTGCTTGAAATATTCCTTCTTTCTTATCTTCAAATCCTTATCTTCCTTCAAGGCCTCAAAATGGATTTCTTTATTTACCAGTGCTTTCTGTCCTTGAATTTACTTTAAAAAAAAACCCAAAAACAAAAAACAAAAAAAGCCTTTGTGTCTATATTGTGTCCTTTCAATAGGATAGCATAAGTTCCTTGCAGGAAAGAGCTGTTTCAGTCATTCAAAAAGCCTATCAATAAGCACCTATTGGAACTATGACAAAATTGAGAGTGTTTGCTCTTGGTAAATAAATAGCAAAATATTGATAAAATAAATACAGAGTGTAATGTTTCTCTAGAGTTCCTGCCCTTTAGTGGGGAGGGGGACACAAACAACTGGAGAAATGAGGAAAAGTCATTTAAAGGATGTGACACTGGGATTATTTACTGTCATCTTTATGCAAACAACTCTCAAACTCTCTCCTGAGTTTTTAATGCCATATCACCAATCCTCCATTGGAAAATTAAAAATGAATATCCTGGTGACATTTTCAACTCAACATGTCCAAATTAGAACTCATTATTCCTTTCCACTGTTCTCTAAAAAGAAAAGAAAAGAAAACTCTCTTTTCTCAAACTTTTTTTAAATTTGAAATTATTCCAATCTTTCAATCTCTTCAATCCCTTATTTAGGCTATAGATCCAATTAATTGACAATTTTTTTTTTTTTTTTTTTTTTTTTTTTTTTTTTTTGCTGAGGCAATTGGGATTAAATGACTTGCCCAGGGTCACACAGAACAAATCTTGAGAGTTCTACTTTCATAATAATTCACATCTAATCCTTCCTCCTGAATTCCAACTTTATCAACTTTCCTCCGAATGCAACCAATTCAGACACATGGGAATGCTTATATGAACTGATATCTATAGTAAAATTAGCAGAAACAAGATATATGTGTGACTAAAGTAATATAAATGCCTGAAAGGCAGTCATAATCTGATAAACTGTATGATTAATTTTGTTTTGAGGTTCAAGAACTACTACAATGGAACATTTCGTATAATATCAAAGTTGGTTGTTGTGTCACTTGTTCTTGATGAGCAGTTGTTGTTTTTTGGGCTTGTAAAAGAAGTCAGAGTTGGTGGGGATGTAATTTGAGAAACAATGGTGGTGTAAAAGTCAGGAATTCCTGCTTCTGACACTTTATGTGCTGTGTTATCCTTGGCAAGTCACTAAAGTTCTCTGAGCACCTTCCTAAGATTTATTAATAAATCATAGAAATTTTTAATCTGTGAAGTTAACTTTAATGAAGTTCTCATGGACTGGTGAAATAACAGAACATCCTTGATGCATTGTTATTTGTTATTTTAATATATGAAAATAGGGTGAGAGAGCAGCTGGGGGAAAAACAACTCCATTTTAAGCTCCAGTAAAAAGATACAGTATACAGAATGAGACCAATAAGAGTCCTATTAAGATGAAGGCTGTAGAAATACAGTGTTGAATCCCTCCTCAAACACTTGCTAGCTGTTATATGATAGAGAAGTCTCAGCCTTTCAGAAACTCATCTGTATAATGGAATAATATTTCACAATCCACCTGACAGAGCTATTATGAAGAAAGTGTTTTGTAAACCTCAAGAAATGTGAATTATTAATATAGGATGTTACTGCATTGAGAAGAAATTTAGACTAAATGCTCTACGTGGTGTAATAGATAATACACTGGACTTGAAGTTGGGAACATCTGAGTCTAAATCTGGCTTTAGAAATTTTGTGGTTGTGTGATCCTGGGCAAGTCATTAATCCTAGTTTTGCCTCAGTTTCTTCATCTGTAAAATGAGCTGCAGAAGGAGATGGCAAACCACACCAGTATCTTTGCCAAGAAATTCCAATGGGGGTAAGAGTCAGACAGGACTAAAATGATTGAATAACGCAAAAGCTCTCTGGGGTCTCTTCTAAGTATAAAGGTCTAAGATTCTACAAATTTCTTCACTACACTGACCAATGATGTTATCTGAATCACCTTCTTGTGATAACTTTTCTGATGGGTTTTATTGTCTTACTCTATAAAAAGCTACTTCTAAGGGAAACTTAAAATGGTACAGCCTTGGGAATCACAAAGATTCTTATGCTGGGTCTACAATTTGTGTTTTTTTAAAAATATTTTTTGTTAAGTATTTCAACATAATTGGCTTTCATCATTTGTCTATGTATTTTATTTTGTGCATTTAAAAACATTATAACATTATACTTTTGCCAGAATGCCAACAGGTTTCGATGATGGAAAAAAGGTGAAGATCCATTCTTTTTTGGAATATAAGCTGCTTGAGGGCAGGCAGACTTTTTTTTTTTTTTTATCTGCATTATTAACATTTGGCAAAGTACTTGGTACATAATAAGCATGTAATAAATGCCTTTTCATTCATTCATTTCATTATGCAGAAAATATTTTTGCAACTTTTTTTTTTAAAGGACAATGAGCAAAGTGTTCTCTAGGAGTGTAATTTTCTGTGGTTTGTGATATTGACAGGAAATCTGACTTTATCTTTGTATTTGCCTAAGAAAGACACAGGCCGGGCAGCTCTATGTCACAGTGGATAAGCCCTGAATTCAAATTTGACCTTAGACACTTAACAGTTCCTAGCTGTGTGACCCTGGGCAAGTCACTTAACCCCAGCCTCAAAAAAAAAAAAAAAAAAGAAAGAAAGAAAAGAAAAGAGAAAAAAGAAAGAGGCAGCACGATATAGATGAAAGTTTAACTTAAACGATGTAGGTTATGCAGATTTGCCATATATCATATAAATCTACCTATATTTTTTGCATCTTTTTAATGGCAAAAAATCTTAATTGCTCTGACTTTGTCCTCCACAGAGAAGTTCCACTGCTGAGACTCCATTTCCCAACCTTTACCGCGCGACCGGAAACGGACCTTTCGTCAGAGCCAATCTGCTCCCGGTGCTACCACTTCCTCCCAGGGACTGGGAGGGATGCCCCCGGTAGGCCGAGCAGGAATAGCGTACAAGGCTTGCGGCGACTCCCCCTTGGAACGACGGAGTCGGCGCGAGCCCCCCTCCGCGCACGCGCTCTCTGGACAGCGCTCTGATTGGCTGAAAGGGGCCGACTGTTCCTATTTGAATCTCGGCGGCACGGGGGAGGAGCGTTCGAGGTGTAGTCGCTCTGGACTTTTATATTTGTTGAGCTTTCCAGCTCCGGCGCTTTCCCGTCCCCGGGTCGGGCTCCCTTCTTCTCCCTCGTCTGCGTTCGTGGCCTACGAGCCTTATCCTGGCAGGTAGGAGCATCATGTCTCCCTGCCCCCTCTCTCTGCGGGGCTGACGGTTGTCCGAGGCAGTGGCTCTCCGGAGGGTGGGCGAGGCCGGTGGGCCTGGGAGCTGGGGGAGGGGACAGCGGTGGGGGTATGTAGGTCAGGCCCTGTATTTCACAAAGGCAGTTTGAATAGAGAGAAAGAGAAGGGGAGAGGTAGAAGGGGAGAGCAGGACTTGTAAGTGAGGAAGAACTGAATTCAAATCCTCCTAGCACGAGGGAGCTGTGTGCCCCTGGGCCCACGTCTGAACCTCTCTGAGCGGCACCTTCTTCACTCTGAGGCACTGCGCGCACTTGGAATCAGGAAGATTTGCATTCACATTCATCCTCGCTCACTAGCTGTGTGACCTTGGCCAAATCACTTTACTCCTGTTTGTCTCAGTGTTCTCATATATAAAACAAGAGTGACAACGTCGTCACTTATCTATTAGAGTTGCAAAGTTCACGTGAGAGATCAGTTGTGAAGTGCTTTAAACAATGCCTGGCACACAGTAGGTGCTTTATTAGATACTTATTGCCTCTCCTTCCACTCCCTAAGTGGTAAAAGGGACAATAACAGAATCTACTAAAGCAGGATTTTTGTGAAGCATAAAAAAGGACTTTGCAACTCTTAAAATGCTATACAAAGGCAACTTAAAAAGAAATCATAACTTTTTGTTTTTCATAATACATGCAAAGATAGTTTTCAATATTCACCCTTGCAAAACCTCGTATTCCTTTTTTTCCCCTTCTCTCCTTCCTACTTCACTAAACAAGTAATCCAGTATAAGTGCAATAATTCTAAATGTATTTCCACACTTATCATACTGTAACTCTTACAGCTTGTATAACTTTTTGTTTTTCATAATACATGCAAAGATAGTTTTCAATATTCACCCTTGCAAAACCTCGTATTCCTTTTTTTCCCCTTCTCTCCTTCCTACTTCACTAAACAAGTAATCCAGTATAAGTGCAATAATTCTAAATGTATTTCCACACTTATCATACTGTAACTCTTACAGCTTGTGTAAATGTCAGTTACTGAAACTCACCAGTTAGTGACTATTATTGTTTTCATCGGAGTTCAAACAGAAACAATCAATTTGTTCTGGTAGTCCTGGTAGTGCTGCACAGGTGGATACAATTACTGCTTTTTGTATTTGAATTAGGACTTCTGTACAACTGGATGATGGGAGTTTCATCTTGATTTTGACCTCTCTCTAGGTCTGCTTTGAAAAGCTTTGGGTTTCTTTTCTGTGTGGGGTTACTGAAGGAGAGTAATTGTTAATTCTTTCCAGTATTTGTTTCCTTTTCAGTCAGCTAACATTTATTAAGCACCTACTATGTGCCATACTCTGTGTTAAACCCTGGAATAGCAGAGAAAGACAAAACAAAAAACAGTCCCTGTTCTCCCAGAATTCCCAGTATAATGAGGAGAAAACATGCAAACAAGATGTAATCAGGATCAACTGGGGACTGCTTCAGAGTAAAGGCACTAGAATTAAGAACTGTTGGGAAAGAAGCTAAGACTTGAAGGGAAGTTAGGGGAGCCAGGAGAGGTGCATTCCAAATGTGGAGGACAGCTTCTGGAAATGCCCCATATGGAGTACCCTGTGCCAGAAATAGCAAAAAAGTCAGTCTTTCTCCCTTTCCCCCTTCAATTAAATGCTTTTTACTCATTCTATGCTCTATTATTAATTGGTTTCTAATAGCATGGTAATAACTGAATATCTAGCCCCACAATGACTTTTACATTGAGGTGGGGAGCTTAAACCTTGTGGGTGTCCCTTTAACAGAAGACTGCTGCTGTGTACAGAAGCCCACCTTTTTGAGGGCCTAGTGCTGGTTGCCACAAGGGTGATCTTCCTCACAGATGAGGTGTAGATGAGGTGCTCTGGAATTTATGAAGATTTGGTTTCAAATCCAACCTAATACTTCCTAGCTTGTGTGACCTTGTGTTATGGGCCAGAACTCTGAAACAAGGACTCTTACAAGATGTTCAGTAGAATTGATGAGACAATGGTTATGTAGTTTAGCATGGTGCTTATATAAGTTCAGCATGATTGATTTAATCTTACAACAAATAATGGTTTCCTAGTGATATGATTGGTTTATACTCAGTGTAGAGCGTATAAGCTGGGAGGCAGAGACAGATTTATTCATCGTCCACCTTTGTGGTGACTGGAGGCTTAAGCACAAACCCTTGGACTCAGACTCACTTCATCTCACACCACCTTGGTGGCCTGTCCTGCATTTTCTCCACTGAAACCTAGTCCAGTCTGAAGGCCATGAGAAAGTTAGCTGAGCACCAAGTGAAGGAGACAATAAAGGATTTGGACTTTAACTCCTGGCTATTTTCCAGGTGATTAATCTGCTGAAACGAAGACTGCCCCAGAGACCTCCAGAAAACCAAACAAGAATGCTACAACCATGAGCAAATTGTTTAACCTTTTTTCCTCTCAGTTTTTTCCTCTGTAAAATTGAAATAGGATTTCTAGTGCTTTAAATTTTGCAGAATTGGGGCAGCTAGGTGGCGCAGTGGATAGAGCACCAGCCTTGAATTCTGGAGGACCCGAGTTCAAATGTGATCTCCAACACTTAACACTTCGTAGCTGTGTGACCCTGGGCAAGTCACTTAACCCCAGCCTCAGGGGATTTAAAAAAAAAAAAGATTTTGCAGAATATTTTTCTCACAACAACCTTGTAAGCTAAGGAGGACAAGAATATTATCTCCATTTTACAGACTAGGAAACTGAAGCTTTGGGAGATTGTTCTTGTCTGGGGGGTATGTACTTTTTCCAGCTAAAACCTTTTTTTTTCTACGGCTGGAATGATATTCTTATGGATTCCCTAGTTTTCTTTTAAGACTCAGATCAAAAGTTACTTGCTTTAGGAAGTTTCCTAGTCTCCAAATCCTGCCTTCCCTAGCCCTTAGCCTTCAGCTGCCAGTTCTGGCTTCTCTTTCAAGATTAATGTTACTTTGTATCTGCCTTATATACCTAATATGTACATGTTGCCTCTTGTGCTAAAATATAAGATCCTTGAGGGCAGGAGCCATTTCATTTTTGTTTTTTGTGTCCCTAACAATTTATTACAGTGTTTGGCATAGATTATACTTAATAAATACTTGATTGATTTTTATGGTGATACCTTTTCAATTTTTTTTATGCATCATTGTACAAGTGGATTTTGGATAGTATTTGGTCTGTAAAAAGGCTCTGGTTCCAGTATAGTTAATTGATTGAAATCTCAGATTTTATTGAGGTAGTATTTGTAAGATAAAGATTTGTCATTTGTTAGATAATTAAGATTGTGAGATTCTGATGTATAATTTAACCCTGAGGTTTTATCTTGTTAATCATATGGTAGGAGATACATTTTTGTAGCCTATTTTTGAGTCACAACTCCACATGGGTTCCTGTAACTGAATGCAGGGTTGCAAAATTATCATTTATTATCAGTAAATGTTTGATTTATATGCCTGTTTTATATACCTGTATACCTGGAGTCATGTAGACATTTCTTAGATGAAAAAGGGTCAAGAATGGAAAAAGTTTAAGAAGCTCTGGTCTACAGTATTCAGAATCATGATGCTATCATGTCATTCCCTCTACTCAATTTACTCTAGTAACCTGTTGCCTCCAGATACAAATAAATACAAAATATTTTGGTTGACATATAAAGTCAGTCCTTCTGTGATCTGGCCCCCTCCTACCTGTACGATCTTCTAACATCTTATTCCCTGACATATATCTTTCTTCCAATGACACTGACTTCCTTGTTGACATTCTCAGCTCAGGGCAGTTTCCTGTGATTGCCCCATTATTGGAACATTCTCCCTTCTCTGCTCCAATTGCTGACGTCCTTGATTTCCTTTAAGTGCCAACGAAAATTCTTTTTAATGGAAGCCTTGGCCAACTCCTCTTAATTCTAGTGCTTTTCCTCAGTTAATATTTCCTATTTATCCTGTGTTTACTTTGTATATATTTGTATGCTGTGTTTTCCATAAGATTGTAAGTCCTTGAGGGCAGGGACTACCAGGTTTTTTTTAAACACTTTGTTGGCATAATACTCACAGTTCAAGAGAACTATGGAGGACTCTAGCCTCTACTCCTGTTGATTGTTTTATAGTCTCCATCTAAGGGTAAACTGCTACATTTGATAAATTTGATAGCAAGGTACCTGTTCCAGTTTCTTTATTATTATAAAGTGAAATGATATCTGTTAAATATTTCTGTTCATTATTCACCTATTTATCATGTGCTCTTGAGAATGTTAACTCTTATCTTCCTTAGCTAAGGAATTGTTAAATATTTCTAGAGTTGACTTCTGCAGAGGATGATGCAGGTTTTTTTGTTTTTATTTTTGTTTTACTATTATATAGGTTTTTGGTAAGGTATTTTCCAAATCTGTCATGGTTCATTTAAACTGTTGAAAGTTTAATATCTGGTATTGTGTAGGAGATTACTTTAAACATAATCATTTTCATTGAGCTTTGATTTCTGAATTCCAGTAAATCTCCTAACACATTCATACACAGCTTTCTTCATAATAGTCTTATGCTAGATGTATCTTGTGTGTATTTTATATATGTAACTCAGTAAGTATTGCCTTAATTCATCGATTTATTTTCATATTCTAGCTCAGAGGCTTCCGTTCCTATCTATCTCTGCTGTGTATTAGAAATTTTATGCTTATCAAATACAAATAACTTTTTGATTAGAAAAAATTGGCACAAACTGAAGGAACTATTGTGTTATTCAGGGGAATCAAATAGTTTGACATCATCCATGTAAAGCAGGTTATTATGAAGATGTTTTAGTTTGATGCCCTTTTAAATAGGAGAGATGATAAATTTAAGGCTAGGCAGGACTATAATGGACTTAAAACTGACTTCCTAAACAATTCTTCACTTAGATCAGTTGACATTATAGTAGTGGTGGTGGTGTGTTTTTACTGAGAACCATTTCCCACATGGATGTCAGATACACTAGCAACTTCCCTATACTTGCATCCATTTTACAAATCTTTAGCACCTGGGTGGAACTGAATTACAGTACCATAAGAAAAGGCAGTCAGTAGAAATGTTCCTTTGGCATGGCTAGTTTAATGATGACCTTTTTGTTCCTCAGCCAATATATTTTCTTTTGAGACAAAAACAAGATCAGATCAGGAAAGGATCATTTGCCTTACCTGAGGTTCCTCTTAGGTTCCTTTCCAAAGTTGTTACACCTCCATGAAAATTAACGTGATGGAGCCCCTCTTCATTTAAAAATGGGTATTCCCCTACTCTTACTCCAAAACTATGATAGATAATTATTTGGATCCCAATTTCATTGGAATCCTAACTTAATCAATATAAATTATGATTTTATAGGGATGGCAATTACAAGTTCTGATAGTAGGCCTCACAACTGTGAACTCAAGATTGTAAATTCACTTGTTTAATCATAGTGTTGAGGTTATAGATGCTCCCTATACCAAAACAACCAAAATGATGGTATTAGCCACTAAATAATGGGATATAGAGTGGTATCTCAAAAGCATATTGAAATTATGGACTGGTGTTGCAAATGGTCTCAAACGAATCTGTAGACCTATAAGTCAAAGATTAAAGATTTTATTACACTGCTAAAAATAGGCTAAATCCATAAGGGTTTAGTAAAGAAAACAGTTTAGTAGTTAAAGAGGTTGCAGACACCATTAAGGCATGCCTCGTGGGGAGATTATGCCATTGGCTAGCTAGGCTGATCACTCTAAAAAAAAGTTAGCTATAACAAGAAAGTGAATCAATCCTAATCCTAAAAAAGAGTTAAACAATATATTGTTTTCTGGTTGTGTTTAAACTTTTTCTGTAGATCAGTGATTCAGACTATGAAAGCATGGTATGAAGTAATTAAACATTGAATTGGCTTCTATTTTGTTTCAATTTGGCTTTTTCTTGGTGTTGAAATTCTGGTAACTAGGTAGAGAGCCAGAAGGGGTTCGTTTTCTCTATCTGTCTCTGCCTTTTCTATCTCCCCTGTGTGTGTCTCGTTCTTTGACTTTCAAGCCTCAATACTACAATTTTTGACTGATGTTAAATTGTTTATTTTGTACCTTGTGCTACTTTGACTTTCCAGATTTCCTCCAGCAACTTTTTCTTGTCTGTTTCTTTATTTGTGTATTATGATGTTTAGGTTGTGTATGGCGGCAAATAGTGATATGATTTGCCAGTGCCTTTCTGCAGATTTTCAATAAGTCTCCAGTTCTTTCAGCCAAAGTATTTAAACAAAAAACAAAACAAAAAAGTTCTTACTGAGGGTAATGTATATGCTATTATTGTATGCAGACAGGTCTTGAAAGCTCTTGTTTGTGCTTTCTATCAAATATTGAAATATTTGTTCATGAGATCTTTTGAATTAGTACTGTCTTTGATATAATTAATCTATTAGCTTGATTCATGCCATCAAACTCAGAGCTTTTAAAAATTAAATGTGTGCCTATCTTTTTTGAATCATATTTTTGACACTTGTTTAATATAATTTGTGTATTTTGCTTTAATTAAGGATTTTCAGGGACTTCAGGTTCTTTAATTTTACCCTCTTCAAATTTTAGAAGCTTCTAAATTTCATCTTATTTTGTATAATTTAGGCTTAGGGGTTAAGTTATTTCTTTTGATTACTAAATACTTGTCAATAATAGCATTGTGCTGTGATTTAAAGCCAAATGTTATTATAGACAAAAGGTAGTATAAAGTCCTTGTCTAGAACTGGGTGAGATCTGTTTCCATTTTGTTATGATAAATATGATAATGGCACATAATAAAAATGATCATATATTAAGTTCATTTCATTCACACTTGTGCTCTGTATGCTTTAATGATGAGTAGTACCATCTTGAAGCATTCTTATAGGTGGGATGTGTAAAAAATTTAGTCCTCTGCATTTTAGGTACAAATCTGTCAGAAACAATTATTATTTTCATAATATATGTAATTAATATTATTTTAATCTCAGCATTTCTGCTTATATAATGAGAGAAGGAACCCAAGAAGAATAGAACCATATTGGTTCATACAGTGGTCCTCAAACTTTTAAAATGGGGGCCAGTTCCCTGTCCCTCAGACTGTTGGAGGGCTGGACTATAGTAAAAACAAAAACTCACACTCTGCCTCCGCCTCCTCAGCCCATTTGCCATAACACTGTGGGCTGCATAAACGTCCTCAGCAGGCTGCAGTTTGAGAACCCCTGCAGTTTAATATATCTCTCCCTAACAAGAAATAATCCTGTCTTGATTTTGAGCTTAACAATTTGTAGTATTCCTAAAGAAGGAACTTTTCACAGCATAAATCATAATTAAAAGATTGTTTCATCAAAAGGAATCAGTCACTTAATTTTTGGCATACGTTAGATGTCATTTTTAAAATCATTCAATCCTTTGACTGTCCTTCTTTGCAACTAGTCAAAGATAGATTGGAGGTATTTCTGTTAACTGAAATGATCTAAGAGGCTATTTTCTTCTCTAGGGTAGAGCATCATACTTTTGGTCAAGGTAAGTCATTCAGGGTTCTCTAGGTCTTGGGTCTTGGGAGAAGTGTTTTCCTGAGAAAGAAGAGCAGGACATTATTTCACAATTGGTAATTGGAGACTGATAGGATTTCTTTCACATCAGTACAATATTTTTAGCTAAAGGTATTTTTTAAATCATTTCTTAACATTGCTAAAAGAGAAGAAGGGAGCAGAGGCTTAGTCTGTTTCATGAGGGGTATTGAATTTCTGATGTTAGGGAATATATTTTGCCTCTTTTTGTACCAGCTGAGAAAGGAATCCTACTTCCTCAACATATCTGTCAAAGATGGTCATCACAATAGCTTTGAGTAGGCCAGCCTTCAACCTTGTGATTCCCCCTTTATTTCTTTGATCCTTAGGAGTAGTGCCACATACTGAATAGGACATAGACTTTGTCAGTGTTATTGTCAGTCTTAGGACATTTAGAATCCATGTCATACTGTAAGTTGTCCTGGCTGGCAACTATTCTTTTAAATAAGACTTAAACTAATATTTAATCCAACCCCTGTGATTAGAATCCTGCAATATATGCTGGAAATAAAGACGAAAGAGGGAAACTGAAAGTTTATTGAAAAACCCATCATCTGTACCTATATTCTGTCCCTTTTTTTCAACAATTTTATCTATTGCACCATTTAGTTGCCTACAAGGAGATGATACTGTGCCTTAATTTCCTACATATATTTGGATATTTTAGTTGTTTTTGTATGAGTGTAAAGAACAACAAGAAAGCCAGTTGTTGTGATTTTAGAGGTGAGTGGAAAAACAATGTGTATAAGAATTAGAAAGGGAGGTGGAAGATTTTAAAAGTCACAAAAGAGCTGGCGTTTAATTATAGAGATAGAGAGCTACTATATTAAGTGATAGTGTAGGGGAGAGGATAGTCTCACCTTGGTTGTCCCAATTTTTCCTCCAGAACTCTGTTATCTTTTTTTTTTTTCCTTAGGAGGGGGCATTTAAAATTATTATTATAAAATTATTATTTAAAATTATTTAGCATTTTTCCTCAGTTATATGTAAAAATGATTTTCCCCAATAAAATCAATTTTAACATTGTTTTTAAAACTTTGAATTCTCAATTCTTTCCCTTCTCCCCATTGAGATAGATTATACATGTATAATTATGCAAAACATTTCCATTTTAGTCATGTTGTAAAAGAAAACATAGACCCTCCAAAAAAAAAAAAAAACCCAAAACCAAAACCAACAACTCAAGAAAAATAAAATTTATAAAGTATTGTCAGTCTGTATCAGTTCTTTCTGTGGAGATGGATAGCTTTTTTTATCCTAAGTCCTTTAGAGTTGCATTACATCATTGTATTGCTGAGAAAATAGCTAAATCATTCACAGCTAATCCATTCCACGATATTGCTATTACTTTGTACATAGTGCATTTCAGTTACATGAACTAATGGAGGATTTTCCAAGTTTTTCTGAGAACATCCTACTCATCATTTCTTTTAGCACAATAGTATTCTATCATAACCACATACCACAATTTGTTCAGTCATTCTCCAATTGATGGGCATCCCTTCAATTTTGAATTCTTTACCCCCAATGTGGGAAAACTGGGACACTGTTACATTGTTGGTGGAATTGTGAATACATCCAGCCATTCTGGAGAGCAATTTGGAACTACGCTCAAAAAGTTATCAAACTGTGCATACCCTTTGATCCAGCAGTGTTACTACTGGGCTTATATCCCAAAGAAATACTAAAGAAGGGAAAGGGACCTGTATGTGCCAAAATGTTTGTGGCAGCCCTCTTTGTGGTGGCCAGAAACTGGAAACTGGGTGGATGCCCATCAATTGGAGAATGGCTGAATAAATTGTGGTATATGAATGTTATGTAAGAAATGACCAGCAGGGTGGCTGGTCATTTTCAGAAAGGCTTGGAGAGACTTACATGAACTGATGCTGAGTCATTATATACTTCACCAACAATATTATATGATGATCAATTCTTATGGACATGGCCCTCTTCAACAATGAGATGAATCAAATCAATTCCAATAGAGCAGTAATTAACTGAACCAGTTACACCCAGCGAAAGAACTCTGGGAAATGAATATGAACTACTACATAGAATTCCCAATCCCTCTATTTTTGTCACCCTGCATTTCTGATTTCCTTCACAGGTTAATTGTACATTATTTCAAAGTCCGATTCTTCTTGTGCAGCAAAACAACTGTATGGACATGTATACACATTATTGTATTTAACACATACTTTAACATATTTAACATGTATTGGTCTACCTGCCATCTAGGGGAGGGGTGGGGGGGGGGAAGGAGGAGAAAAATTGGAACAAAAGGTTTTGCAATTGTCAATGCTCAAAAATTACCCATGCATATATCTTGTAAATAAAAAGGTATGATTTAAAAAAAAAAAAAGAAAGAAAAGAAAAAATTCTTCACCCCCAAGAAAGAAGCTGCTATTAATATTTTTTGTGCATATAGGTCCTTTTCCATTTTGTGGTTTATCTCTTTTGGGATACAGACCTAGTAGTGTTATTGCTAAGTCAAAGAGGATACATGGTTTTATAGCTCTTTGGGCATAGTTCCAAATTGTTCTACAGAAGGAATCAGTTCACAACTCCATCAACAGGGGATTAATGTCTCCTTTTTCCCATATCCCTTCTCCTATTTGTCATTTTTCTTTCTGTCCTATTTTGCCAAAGGTATAAAACAGTTGCTCACAATTGTTTTAATTTGTATTTCTTCAATCAGTAATAAGTTAGAGCATTTGCATGGCTATAGATAGGTAGCTTTGATTAGTTTATTTGAAAACTATTTATATCTTTTGATCACTCTAGATCACAATTGGGAATTGTTATTTTTATAAATTTGACTTTGTCTTTTATGTTTGAAAAATGAGGCCTTTATTAGAGAAACTTGCTTCAAAATTATTTTCACAGTTTTGTTAACTGTATTTCCCTCCATCCTATTCCCCTCCCTTTCCTTTATTCTGTTCTTTCTCTCCCTTCACCCTGTCCCTCCTCAGGTGTTTTGCTTCTGACTACCTCTTCTCCCAATCTTCTTTCCCTTGTATTTCTATCCTCCCCACCCTAATAATCCCCTTCCCCTTCCATTTTCTTGTAGAGATTTCTATACCCAAATGAGTGTGTATGTTTTCTTTTTAAGCCAGTTCTGAAAAAAAGTGGTTAATTCACTCTCCCTTCCTTACCCCCTTGTCTTCTCTATTACAAAAGCTTTTTTCTGTGAGACAGTATATCTCATTTTATTTCTCCCTTTCTTTCTCCCAATACATTCTTCACTCATCCCTTAATTTTGTTTTTTAACTATTATCTTTTCATGTTTAACTCACACTTGTATTATGTCTATATATATATATATTCCTAACTGCTATAATAATGGAAAAAGTTCTTATGAGTTATGAGTATCATTTTCCCATGTAGGAATGTAAGAATTTAATCTTACGAAGTTGCTGATGCTTTTCTTGAATCTTGTATTTGAAAATCAGATTTTCTATTCAGCTCTGGTCTTTTCATCAAAAATGCTTGAAAGTCTTCTATTCATTGAATATTCATTTTTTTTCCCTCTGAAGGATTATACTCAATTTTTCTGGATAAGATGATTCTTGGTTCTTATCTAGTTCCTTCCCCCTCTGGAATATTTACATTTCAAGCCTTCTTTCTGATTCTTTAATGTAGAATTGCTAAATCTTGTTTTATCTTGACTGTGGCTCCACAGTATATTTGATTTTTTTTTCTTGTTGCTTACATTATTTTTTCCTTGATCTGCAAATTCTAGAATTTGGGTATAATATTACTGAAATTTTTCATTTTGGGATCTCAGATTCTAGAATATCATAACAATTTTCCTGAAAGATGTCTAGTTCCTTTATTGATCATGGCTTTCAGGTAGGCCAGTAATTTAAAAATAATATCTCTTGGACCTATTCTCAATTTTAATTAATCTTCCTTATAACCATAATAACTTTCTGTGGTTAGGATTTCCCTCCCTGTTGTTTTTTCACTTTTCCAGTTTATTATTTGACTTTTAACTCGTTAAGATAGGGCTCTGCTTCCAGGTGGTAGGGTACACTGTCCCAAGCTTCAGGAGTTTTGTGCAACTGTTTTTAGAGATATTTCTAGGGACCTCTTAAGTTTTCTTAAGGGACCTCTTTCAAGGTGATGTGATCTAAGGAGAGTAGTAACACTCCTGGCCTCTGCTTCAGTGCATGAGTGGCCACAAGCACTTGTTCATTTCACTTTGTATCAGTACATACAAGTCTTTCCAAGTTGTTAGCACAATAATATATCACAACTTGTTTGGCCAGTTCCCAATTGATGGGCACTTAAATACTTGCTGATTAGTGTGTTCCAGGTGCTTAGGATACAAATAAATGAAATAATCCTTATTGGCAGAGAATTTAATTACTAATAGAGATGTCAAGAATATGCATACATATGTTTAGATTAAATATAAGGGGAATAGGATAGGTAATTAGATGGATCAAGAAAGGCTTCAGTTGGAAGGGCACTTTTGAGCTGCATTTTAAAGGAAAGGAGGTATTTTGTGAGGAGAGAGTAGTGTTTGAGATAATGATGTAGGTATGGAATGCAATGGTTGAGGTGTAGTTAAAAGGTTAACTTAACTGGATCTATAATATGCTTGCTTCTCTCTCTCACTTTCTTTCTCTCTGTACATATATACATACATACATATATGTATATATATACATACATATATATATATAAACACTTGGGGGCAAGTGTTAGAGTTTTCAAAACCAAATAAGTGTTTATATTTTATAATGCAGTCAATAGAGAAGCAGCCAGAGGAGTTTAAATAGTGGAGTGATGTTAGAACCTAACAGAGTGATGCAATCAGATCTAATATAATTTGTAGAAACTCTTTTCTCTGAAAATTGGGTCACTTGATTCCTAAGAACTGGGAAATGAGTGTGGCTCTTACATTTCATAGCAGATTTGTTGAGCTCTTCTAAGAAGCTTTGTCATTTTCCTCATACTCTTTGTAGAAGTAATACTTGAAATTTAAAGGCCAAATAGTGCAGTTATGAGTGTAGCTTTGGGCTTCCATGAGTTCTGTGAAGGCATATTTGGATAAACTTTATAGTTCTGCCTTTCTTGACAATAAAGGCTAAAGACATTAATTACTTTACTGTATAACTATATCCAATATAGAATATTACACTATAATGTGAATTACATTAGCAGTCAAATTTGTAATAATCGGCCCTTTCTATTCCTGTTAAGATTATCTAAAAGACCAGCTGTTTCAGTAACTACTCCTTACATTGTTATGTGGATGATTTGCTTTTCCAGAATGAGTCTGCAGATCTTAAATGACGAAAATATTACTGTTGATATAACAGCAGAAACTTGTGACTTCCTGTTTACACCGCCAGAGCTAACAGGAACATTATCATTTTTTCGTACGTCCCAGAAAGAAAATGTGCCACCAAAAAGTATAGCAAAATCTATGAAAGTAAGTGTGTTTTGTTTTTTGTGTTTAAAAACATTATCTTCCATGTTCCTTTTTGGGTTCTACTTTTTTTCTAGTGAGAGAAACAGGAATAATGCTTAACACTATTGTTGAAGGCCTTAAATTATTTAAGATGTAACTGTCTCTGTGTTCTTTTCTCTTTCTCTCCCTTTCATTTCTATACACAAAGGTAACTTTTCAAACTCCTTTGCGGGATCCACAGACAAATAGAATTTTAAGCCCAACCATGACAAATAAATTTGAGAACTCTTTTACTCTGGATGATTATACAGATGATTTAAAGGATGCTCATCCTCCTGCATCAAGAAATGAAAAGTAAGTTTTGGACAAGTCATAGTGATCTAATTTCAAATTCTCATGGCTAGATAGAGGGAGTAATGGAGCTGGGGTGGCAACTTATTTCTGATTGCAACATCATATTTTGATCGGCTATTGATAGATGCGATTGGTATACTATGACCTATTACAATTGATTCAGTTTCAAAATTCATAACAGAAGCTATGTGCTAATAAAAATATTTCGGGGGAAATGAAGGGAACCTTCAATTTTTCTCTGCAGATTACATTTCTGCATTGCTCTGCTAACAATTTCATTGTCTTATTTTATAGTTGTATAAATTATTCTCAAAGAATAATTTCAGTTTCATATCCCCACTTGTATCCCTTTTCTTACCTACCTAACTGCTGCCCTTGGCATACTCATATAAATATGCTTTCTTTCAAATCTTATTTCTTTTGCTGATAATCTGAATCTGTTAACTAGCTTTAAGGAAGCTTCAAAGGTGGATAAGATGGAGATTAAACATAGAACTATTTGAATGTCTGATTTTAAAAACAGCAGTAAATGAAATCATTATCTAGTCTGGTACATCTCATTATCTGTAGTGGGTGACATTCCCCATAAATATTATTTCTCAGTACCATTGTACTATAGGTTAAATCTCTATGCCAAATGCATATTTGGGCAATATATATTCAGTATATTTATGAATAATTTCTTTCAAATGAATTAAAATTAATTTGAAGCTTTGTCACTTTTATTTAAATTTTTTTTTTGAAAGAAATCAGGTAACCAAAGGAGTTGATAGGAAAACAATGAATGAAACTTCTCAAAGACAAGAAACAAATCCTGCCCCTTATCCAGATCTGCTGCCAGTGAAAAACAGTGGCTCCTACAATATTGACTTGGATAGTCTGATGGATTTTGACCCATTTGTAAACTCATCCCAGATTTCG
Source organism: Sminthopsis crassicaudata (assembly GCF_048593235.1). Lineage (NCBI taxonomy): Eukaryota > Metazoa > Chordata > Mammalia > Dasyuromorphia > Dasyuridae > Sminthopsis > Sminthopsis crassicaudata. Next base: position 190,095,318 of record NC_133622.1, on the reverse strand, counting down.
AGATCTCCAGTAGTAACCACTGACTCTGAACTTGTCTTAGAAGAAATTAAGTGTTTCTCATTGGATGAAACTTACTCATTTATTTCTGAAGACTTTAAAGAATCCTCAGGAATAAAATCTAGAAGCCCTGAAAAAATTTCAGAGAAAAGTTGTGGCAGTGTAAAATCTGCTTCATTAACTGACAAAAACACTGAGGAAAAAAATGGAGGAGTATTAGCCTTAGAGGAAGAGTCTGATGGCAGTGTGGTAACCCAGAATCTTATGAATGGAGTTGTTTCCAATAAAGAAGAACAGAAGTTATCTTTGGATTCGGGACAGTCTGAAGAACCAGTTTCTAATACAGCTGATGATATCCAGCCTGCCAGTGTATCAACACATTTGCTAGCTTGTAACTCTGACTTTGTCAGCAATGATGAAAAAAAGACAATCCATTCTGAATTATCAGATCTTCCCCTTGTAGAAGAGAAGCCTGTACATGTGGTTGAGCCTTTGAAATGCCAGCCTGTAAAACTAGAATTTGATTTTTCTGATAACATTACTGTCAAGCCACCACCAAGAAAATTAGGAAAAGGTCCTGGAATTAAATCTCTTTCTAAGAAACCTTCTGTAACCCAGGAGAAAGTGACAAAAAACCTGGCAAAGGATAGCAAATGTCAGGATAAAGAAAATGTGGACCCTCTTCCAAAGGGATCTTATAATTTAGATTGGGACAAGCTTGATGATCCAAATTTTAACCCATTTGGAAAAAAATCTAAGCCTTCTCCTCATCATCAGAAATCTAGTAATGAAAGCACTGAACTTCAAGAGAATCACTCAGCACAGAGTGACAGCCTTCCTAGTGAGCAGAATGGTATGACTGCTATTGATGACATACCCAAAAGTCAGTAAGTAAAGTTCCTTAATGGGGAGGCTGTTTACTATATTATTAGAATCTTGGAATTTCATTGAGAAGTATTTATTTATTTATTTATACTAAAATTTTGTTTGCAGTTTATAAACTTCATTTACTATGTTAATCAGATTCTGAACACTTCATTTCCCTTCCAAAAGTCTCAAGTTAAATTTATTATTGAGAGTTAAAAATTAACTATTGAGGGAGGAAAAAAATCTGGACAGATTTTGACATTCTCATTATTTTACTTTGCAGATTGCAACCATTAGAATCAAGTATGCTTTTTTTTTTAACATGGATTTTATAGAAGATTTACTTCTAATTAGTAACCTATTATGAATAAATGTTGGGCCCACTATATTTCTAATATTGCCAACATTTCAGAGTATGAATATAGACTCATTATACTGCTTTTATTTTGCCACAATATATTTTCTATGGTCTAATCAAAGATACTCATGCACCAGAAGTCTAGTAAGAGAGGTGACATGATAGTTTTTTTTTTTTTTTAAACACATACATTTATAACTTTCATCATTTCTGTCAAAGCTAATTCTCTCTTTGTCCTTGAGTATCCAACGTAGATTGTTACAAATGTCATCAAACTTTTACTAAGATATTCTAGGCTAATATGATAAATTTCAAATCTCTGTTGGCTCTTCATTTTAAACTTCTTTTATTGCTTTCAGGCAGGTTCTTACACCTGTTGCTGCTGCTGAATCTATACTTCCAATAAGAACAGAAACTTTGATAACTGGGGATCAGGTATGGTATATTTCATCATAGCAAGGTAGAGAGACTATAAAGGATGTTCTCCACACTGTGTTCTTAGTTGGGAGTATTGGAGATGATTTCTTTGGTCTAGGGGATATTTTTATTGACAAGTAGAGGCAGATGCTTTCCAAAAATGATACTATATAGTATAATTATATAGAGGATAATATGTATGTGCATTTATATGTAATGCAGTCTTTGTTTAGATGTAGAATATTTCATACAGATGCATATATATGTTTCTAAGTAATGTTCATACTATGCTTCTGTGGATTCTCATGACTCCTTTGCCTCCAACCTCTCCCAAGTATTGTTTATATTTGTGTGTATATATATATATATATTTATATATATATATATATATATATATATATATTTATATATATATTTATATATATATTTATATATATATTTATGTATTTATATAGCATTATCATCTTGGTAGAATGTTCAGAATCAGCATTCTGATCATCAAGAATTTTATTTCTATTTTTTAAACCAATTGAAAAATAATTTTTCTGTACTGTTCTTTCTTTCTCTCTTTTTTTATGAAATGAAAACTTTTTTAAAAATGTGTGAACAGATACCAAAAATTGTCTAAAGTTACTGTTTTGTGAATCCTTAAAAGAGCTTAAATATTTTTTGTAGGATTAGTGGATGTTGTATAATCTATCCTTTTTTTATTTAATAACATCTTTACTTATACTGTTGTCTCAGTATAAACCATAGACTTTCGTTATCATACTTACAAATTAGTAACAATCTAAAGAAAGACATTTGATTCTAAGCTTATGGAGGTATTTTAAAATTTAACTTTTAACAGTTATCCAGCAAGTTGTGTTCTACTCATGTCACTTTCTCTAAGTCAGGCAGCAAGAACCTTTACTTAAATCTGGGGTAGCTCCAAACAAAAAGTGCTTTTTGTTGCTTTCCTTACTAATAAGTATTCAAAATTTTATTTGTAATATACCTCCCCCCCCAACTTAGTCTTATGTTTTCAATTACTTTTCTCCTATGGTACTCTCTATGCTTACTACTGTGGAGGAAAATATTTAGAACAAATTTAAGCCATAATTAGTAGGCATTTAAAGCACTTAATTCATTCTAAGAACTTTACTAGGAATTGAAGATTTAAAATTAAAAACAAAGTATCCCATGACATGGAAGAATTTGTGAAAGAAGGAAAGCGTGTGTGCATGCGTGTGTGTGTGTGTAAAAGATATTTTGGTAGAGATCAGGAAAGTCCTCAAGGAGGAAGTTTCTGAATTAAAAATTCAGGGAAACTGGATGTGCTTGTGTCTGGGCCTGAAGGGCTGCCTGTGTAAGCTACAGGTAGGAAATGGAATTTGGGATGTTGGAAGACTATCAAACAGGCCAGCTTATATGAACCACAGAATCCAGTGTTTAATTACAAGAGCTGCTTTCCCTCCCAATTTTATCTATCTTTTAAAGAAGTTTTGAGAATTAATGCCTGATAGGAAAGAATGTGAATCTTTTATATCATGGCATCCCAGATGTTTTGTGAGATTTTTGTTTGGGAAAGGGAAGACCATCTTCCCAGAGCTTTCAATACATAGGATCTTTACTTGTTGAAAATAAGAATCATTCCATTTTTTGGTATGTGTATCTTCTGTATCTAAAATTTAGTAGGCCTTTGGTAAATGTTGATAGATTAACCATGCAAATTGTTCTTACAAAGTAATAAGCATTGTAGAAGACCTTCATTTAATGTTAAGTTACTGTTTAAGTCTTTAGAAAGAATACATGGTTGTCATATATTTGATTCTGCTGGACCAAGATATCACTCTAAAACTATTTTTAGGAGATAAAGGAAAATTCTCCAGATTCTCCAGTTCATACAAGCAGTCAAGTTAGTCCAGCATTAACCACTGGTTCTGAACTGCACCAGAAGGATGAATTGGACACAAATGTCAAGGGAGAAACTGCTATATCTGAAGAGGACTTCAGGTCTCCTTCACAAGGTAAATGGCATTCTTGGAAACATTTAATTCTGCCTGTTCTAATATATTTGCTTATATGTCAGCCATATTTTGCATACTAGTATACTAGTCTCTTAGGTTTCATTTACTAATGCAATTTCTAAAGATCTTTACCTAAAGATTTTAGTTGTGGGAGAATTTAATTGATAACGTATGTATGACTAGTATAATGGACATTTGTCAGTAAGTTTTCTTTTAAATTGAGAATTAAATTTTACAATGTGTTTGAAATTTATTTGATGTTGTGAATGTTGGTAGAGGTTGGGGCAAAGGGAAATTCTGTAAGTTTGATGTCATTTGAAATGCTTTATTGGTGAATTTTATTCTTCAGTTTTAGGTACGGGTATAGAAATCGACTATTTGGAACAATTTGGAACTTCTTCAGTAAGCATATAATTTTATTTTAAAAATTTTAAAAATTGAAATCTGATAGAATTTAAATGCGTAATTTGATGTACAGATATTTTTATTTTTGATTACAAGAACTTAAATCAAAAGCAAATTTTGAGATGTTTGAATTGTGTGCCACACTTTAATTTGGGGGGTCTTTTCTTTTTTTCTCCTCAGTTCAAGGAATCTGCCTTGAGGAAACAGTCCTTATATCTTAAATTTGACCCACTACTGAAAGAGAGTCCTAATAAACTAGCTCCTGTAAATATTGAAATAACAAATGGGTGAGATAGTTTTTTTTTTTTTTCCCTCTTCTTTTGGATATAATTTAGTTTATTTCAATAAACTCATGCTTACTGTGGCCAAGATACTATTAGCACATGTTGAAGATTATTGCCACAACTAGAAATTTTTTCCATTGGGAGGGGGTGGGGGAGTGGGGACAGTTGTGGGGACTATGGTGAGACACAGAAGACAGCATGAATACATGTAGGTATGCCTGTACCTGGGCTGGAGACTCCTTCTTCAGGCTTGAGGAGCTTGGAGGGGGTGGGCTGGAGAGGAAGGGAGCCAGCTGACAGTGTTTCCTACTAATTAGAGTTCTTCTAGATCTATGAAGGCAAAAATCATTAATTTGATAAGAAAATTTAGATAATATTGTCAAGCATTTTATGATGTTTAGGACTTGAAATCTTCCTTTAAAATCTTATTTAGGCACAGTGTTTTGATTTGTATTCAGCTCTGATCTTTTTATCAGAAATAAATGAAATTCACCTGTTTCATTGAATGTCCATCTTTTTCCCTGAAAGATAATGCTAGGTTTTACTAGATAGTTGATTTTTGGCAGCAGTTCAAGTTCCTTTGTCTTTTGGAATATCAAATTCCATGCCTTCGATCCTTTAAAGTGGAAGTTGCTAGGTCCTGGATAATCCTGATTGTGGCTTCTAGATATTTGAATTGTTTTCTTCTGACCTCTCACAATATTTTCTCCTTTATTTGGTAATTTTTGAAATTTAGCTATGATTTTTCATTTTGGGGTTCCTTTCAAGGATGAATTCAGGAAGTCCAGTAATTCTTAGATTATCTCTCCTAAATCTATTTTCCAGGTTAATTGTTTTTCCAATGAGGTATTTTATATTTTCTTTGATTTAAAAAAAAAAAAATTTTTTTTGTTTGACTGATTCTTGAAGTCTCATTGAGTCATTCACTTCCATTTGCTGAATTCTAGTTTTTAGTGAATTATTTTCTTAAGTTAGCTTTTTGAATTTTCATTTGCATTTGGCCACTTGAACTTTTAAATGAGGTGTTTTGTTCATTGCATTTTTTCCCCTACAGATTCTGTTTTTCAGTGAATTAGTTTCTTTTTCATATCTATTTTCATATCTGTTTTGCTTTTTCCATTTCATCAAATCTATTTTTTAAGGAGTTTTCTTCAGATAATTTGTTTTTCCTTTTCCAAACTTTCTTGAAAAGTTCTCATTTCCTTTCCCCATTTTTCTTCTAATTCTCTTTTAAGATCCTTTTTGAATTCTTCCAAGAGAGCTTTGTGAGATAGAGTCCAACTCATATCACTCTCTGGGGCATCATCTGGAGATGATTTACCTTTAGGATCCTTAGGGTTTGAGGGTCTGTTCTTTTCTTTCTTCATAAAAGCTATCTGGTCAGAGTTCTTTTTGCTTTTTTGCTTTTTTTTTTTTTTAAAGGTTGAGGTCTGTTCTTAGGGCAAAAGGATGGCAGCTGCTTTGGTTGCCCTGAGGCTGGTGTTACTGACTTAACTTATGTTGCTGGGTAGGTGTGACCAGGTGCCTTATTTTTCTGGAGTTCAGAGGCTCACTATTTGCCTTTTGTATTTGCTTTGGATGTTTCACAGCTAATCTGATCTACTGGCTTGTAACCAGCACACAATAGCCTAAGAGCCTCCTAGTAGATTTCCCAGTAAGTGGACACCACAACACCCTTGTTCCCTGCTTTGGGTCTGCACTCTGCCATCTCCTACTGCCCAATTGAAACAGACCTTTTCTGAAGTTCTTCCAAAATATCTTCTGTTGGAAATTTGTTACACTCCAAATATTTGTGGGTTCTGTTACTCCAGAACCAGTTTAGAGGTTTGATTTGAGGGACACTAGAAGGAGCTCAGATAAAGACATGTCTCTTCCATCTTGACTTTACCCCTCCCCAGTGTTTTGATTTGGAGGGTGTTCCATGATCATAGCAGGCATTTGAGTTTTTGGAGGCCCTCCCCCTCTTTTGGACCTACAATCTCCCATAGATACAATATTACTATAAGGGTTTTAATTTTCTTTCATCCAGAGCAACTTTTAAAATCCTAACTCATAGAGTTGTAGGCTATAGTGGTGGAAGGAGGACCTGCCCAGATAACATCAATGGTTTATTTGAGAATGTGAAATAGTGCCAGTTTTATGAGCATTGGTACCCTAATTAGAAGTGAATTTTTAAATCTAAAAAAAAAAAATTCCTTTTTTTTCTAAAGCCTTCTGGACTCAGGAAAACAATCTCAGAAAAATCAACATGATGCAAAACTTGATGAATTTGACTTCTTAGGAACATTTGATATTCCTGTAAGTAATTGCTTATCCTTAAACAAACAAAAAAATTGAGAACTGAATTCCACCACTAGTTAATTGTTGATTTGTCTTGGGGTTTTTTTTGGTAGGGGGAGGAAAGAGAGAGAATTCAGGGAAGGAAGAATATCTGTTGGGACAAGATCTCTGGGTCTCTTCCCTCTTATTTAAAATGAGACATTTTAACTAGATCTTTGGCATTGACAGTAATATTTTTAAAGAGGAGGAAAAACTATTCTGGTTGAAGGTTACTTTTAATTACTAAAAAACAATAAAAATGTGTGAATTAGACATGTCAAGAAAGCCAGATTGCTATCTAGGGATTTTTTTTTTTTTTTTTTTTTTTTTTTTTTGTGGGTCAAAGTATAATATTTTCACCTGTTTGATTTTTCTTTTCCATGGTTTTGTCTCCCTTTTAGTCTGATTTTTCTTTTCTTTCTTTTTTTTTTTTTTTTTTTTTTTTAATTGAAAACAAAGTCACTTTATTATAAAATTTTTTGGACAGTATATATGCATGATTAATTTTTTTTAATAACATTATCCCTTGTAATCATTTTTCCAAATTATCCCCTCCCTCCCTCTACTCCCTCCCCTAGATGACAGGCAATCCCATACATTTTACATGTGTTACAGTATAACTATCTAGGGATATTTTTAATAAATTATTTTCGCGGAGCTGCTAGGTGGCGCAGTGGATAGAGTACCAGCCTTGAATTCAGGAGGACTAGAGTTCAAATCTGGTCTCAGACACTTAACACTTCCTAGCTGTGTGATGCTGGGCAAGTCACTTAACCCCAGCCTAAAAAAAAAAAAAAAAAAAAATCATTTTCAGGAATACTTTTCAAAAATAATCTACTAGTGTGTAATACCACTCCTCTATCACCATATGAAGTACTGGTAAGCAATAAAATTCTCTTCTTAGAATGCATTGTCCAGTCTCCTGTGACAGTTTAGTATCATAAAAACAACACTGGAAATGGAACCCAGAATATCAGGTTTGGATTTCAGGTCTGCTTCTTAATAACTTTGGCCATGGGCAATTCATTATATTCACTTTGCATGTAAAATGAGGGAATTTGATTAGTTCTCTGAAGTTCTTTCTAGCTTCTATTCCTGGATTCCTAATTTGGCAGATTCTGCTCTAGAACCTATATTAGAGGCCCATCATGTCCTTATTATTGAATTTCTCTTCAGTGAAGGTGTTTTGCGATCTGGCAATCTTATTTTATTTCTTATTTTATTCTTGTTTTGAGTAACATTAGAGACTTATAAAGGATTATGACTTTTTTCTTAGCACTTTTACTACATAAGTAAAACTTCTGCAGTCTTTTTTTTTTTTTTAGTAATTGTGGAAGTTTAGGGACTATGAGAGTTGAAGGAAAAAAGGAATGAAATATAGTTTAAATTAAGTTTGGGTTTGGTTGATAAGGAGGACAGTCCTCTCCTGTAGTGGATGAATAAAAGAGAGCTCACTTTGACCCCAGTTCTTTGTTTTGTGGATTAAGGGATTAAGTTTTGCTTTGAACTCCAAAGTTGGAAGGATTTTTCCTCCTGTGAAGAATTGTTTTTGTATCTTGAAGTACAAATTTCAGGTCAAAGCAAATAGACTTTAATTTTCAAGTGACAATTGAGAAATATTTTTTTAAAAAATAGTCTTGTCTAGTCTCTGACAATATAAGATGAATAGATGAGAAGATGAGTGTCCCATGTGGTTTTTGTTCATTTAGTTCCCTCGATTTCTTATTTGTGTTATTCATCATTATTTTCTCATAGGTAATAGGACTTCCTGATGGACCTGAGTGTATGGGTGTTCCTGTGACAACCACAGATTTGCCTGTTTCTGTCGATGCTATTATAGATGTATTGAAGTATAGCCAGAAAGACATGGATGTAGCTGTAGAAAAACTCAAAGAAGAAGTAAGATGAAATGAGTTTTGAAGACTCTAGTATTTTTTTTAAGATTCTAGTATTTTTTTTCTAGATATGAAAAATAGTTTTAACTCTTCCTAACTTTTGGTTGTGTGACTAAGGAATTAAATTGATAACAAACGTGTTGGAATCTGAATTGTTTATTTATTAGTTTCATATTTTTTACTTAAAAATGATGTTTCTTCCTTTAGCTAGCTTTTTTATAGGTTGAATGTTCTTAGTTTAAGAACAAAAAGATATTTTTTGAAATATATTTATTTGAGGATAACTGGGAGATGAGATTAGGGAAAGATTATGAGATTTAAAACACTTCATAACAAGGAAAATTAATATTGAAAAAATCTCACAGCCTTAGGTTTATTTTACATTTTATAGACTTCTTTTTCTAAGTCAAAAGTATCTGATTGTATCAGTGCCTTTGAATAGAATGAATGAAAAAGCATTAAATTTTTTTTTTGAAAACATTTTTAGCCTTTTTTAGAAAAATATTTTGAATTTTGAACAAAAAGCATTAACCTCTATTCTTTAGGTTTGCTTTGCTTTCTCAAATATGATGATCAAAAGGCTGAAATAATCAATTCTTTCTTCCGCCTAACTTCGTGCACTACTATAAAGTCTCCAGCTTAGTTTAATTAGTTTTTTATTTATACATCTTTGAACTTTTGAAAAGTACAAAATAGGGGGCAGCTAGGTGGTGCAGTGGATAGAGCACCAGCCTTGAATTCAGGAGGAATCAAATCTGGTCTGAGACACTTAACACTTCCTAGCTATGTGACCCTGGGCAAGTCACTTAACCCCAGCCTCAGGGTGGGGGGGGGAATACAAAATAGTGAAAGAATAATTATGTCACATATCATTGTCATGTAATGAAAGTTTTATCTGAATGTATATTTTTAAAAAAGAATGTTAGTTCTATTGGTCAACAAAATAAAGTAATTAGTATCCATATCCAGTTGTGTGAATTAAATGTACAACCTGTAAGTTATCTTTGACCTCTTCTCCCTTCCTCTATTTCATTTAGTTACCACTGTTGTTTTAGTATCATGTCTTCATTCTCTCTTCCAGAGTTACTATTTTTATTCCCTGACTAATTATAATGTCTTCCTTACAGTGCTTCCTTTTTCTGCTACTTCTTCCTCTAATTTATCTCTACTGCTGCCAGAATTATCGTTTCTATACCTAAATTTGGTTATGTGACATTTCTTTGTTCAAAAATTTTATGTTCCCTCCAGAGCAGACTTGAGACTAGTAATTGTTCATAATTTTTGGCATTGGCAGCCCATTACTTTTATATTCACTTCCTGTGATTCTTCATTTGAAAAAAAAAAAAAAAGCTTTTTGATTTATTTCTAGAAAAACTTTTTGCATTCTCTTTCATACCAAACTATTCATTGTAATAAAAACAAAACAATCCTATACAGAATGCATGACATTTGGTCTTAATGTTACCATATCTCTTTGCCTTGAGGAAAGAGAGAGATGTTGCATTCATTATTTATTCCCTGAAACCAAAATGATTTTTCATTTACTTAGAGTTTAGATTTTTTTAATTGATCTTATTTGATCAGCTATCTAATTTAATTGATCAATGAAAAGGTTTTCAGTTTTTCAGATTTAAGTTTACATTGTTATTTTTCCTTCATATATTCTAATTGAAATACTCTGCTTAGAATAAGGTCTGTACTATAAAGTTCATTGAAATCTTACTTTTGTAATTTACATGTGTGTATGTATATATATAGGTTAAAGAAAAACAAATGAAAATTCAAGAATTGGAAGACAAATATGCAAAATTCCATGTGGAATATTTAGATATGGGGTATGTATCTATTAAGACTCTCCTTTTAAATACCCATAAAGTGTTCTCTCATGATCTCTCATTCATTTTTTTCTTCTTTATAATCCTATAGGAAAATTGTAGAAGAATATGAAGGGATAATAACTCAATTGATGGGTAAGTCAATGTAGCATAAACTTTGAAATAAAGAATCATTAGATTTGGAGCCTGATAAAGACCTTAGCTTTTGTATAGTCTTCTTACATATAAGACAAGGGATCTAAAAGCCCAGTAGCACACAGGTGGATCTAAAGAAGGTATAGAAAGCTAATAGGTGTTTGTCTGATGCAGTCCAAGAGTAAAAGAATCACATCTGCCAAGACATTAGTGTTTCCTTTTATAGTAATAATTAAATATGAGTGCAGTGTGGTGGAATGGATAGGGGCTGACTATGGAGGCAGAAGTATCTGGGTTTAGTTGCTGTTCCTGCCATGTATGACAGTGGCAGCCCAAGCAAGTCCTCTAGCCTTAGAGCCTCAGGCACTTAAAAAGGGTGATTCCCAACACTAGGAACAATCACTACAGAGTTCAGGTGCATGGAATGGAATGTTATTCCCCTCCTGGGCTTTTCTCCTCTCAGAGGAGTGGACTTTCTTCATCACAAGGCCATCCTGCCTTCAGCTTCCATGCTTACCTCCTTTAATTTTAAACTAATTGCTATCAGGGCTCTTTAAATTTCCTTTCCTTGAGCAAATTTTCTATCTGAGATGATATTTTTTAGGGAACAAGGTGGGTATGCTGCGGTTTGTAAAAGACAGAAAATTCTCCAGTTTCCTGGAAGAAAAGCGTGAGTGGCTTTGATCATTAGAAATGGGAGGTTGGACTTTGTTCAAGAGACTTAAAGGAGCCAGAGAGGAAGAAGTCAAAAAATTACCTGTGTTGCATGTATCGGTCCTTTTTCAGTAGTGCTGAGATGGAGTGTTATATTCTGGATACATGGATTTCATGAGAAAGCTGACCAGTGTGAGTGTTTGTGGGTGGGGAAGGGCAACTAATTTGGCATCATTGAGAGAGAACCATGGAAAATTGGAATTAAACCCTAAAAAGAGATGGCTCTGGTGTAGTGGGTGGCACTGAATAGTTAGAAGTACACTTGGATATTGGCTGTGGATTCTGGATATCCTGTGTGACATTGGGCAAGGCAGCCTACAACTTTAGGCCTTGGTTACTCTGTAAAATAAGGAGGTTGGATTCCTTAATTGCTAAGGTCCCCTCTAGCTCCAAATCTTAAGCTCTTTAAGAAAAATTTTTAGGGCTAAGCTTCTCTGATAATTATCTTTGGGCTGTTGAATGTCAAGAGTTTGCTAAGTACTTTTATCACAAGGAGAAATGAAATTAATTGTTCCATTCTTGGACTGCTCCCATGATGGAAAAAAGCAAAAAAATCTTGAAGGTTTTATGTTTTTGAATCCAACTTCTATAAGTTCATTATCATTAGCAAATTATTTTTTCTGTTCCAGGCTTTTTGAAGAAGGGTATTAGGAGGTTTGCCTCCAAAACTCCAAAACAAGCTATAAACAGCTACCTTCCCTCTTTACTTTTCACAAAGGCATGCTACTTATCTGTTCTGGAGAAAGTGAATTGTGTTTTCTCTTGCTGTAGGTGAGGGCTGGAACTTTTTTTTTTTTTTTTTTTTTTAATCTATTCAAACAACAAAAAGTATACTTTTTGTTTTCTCTAGAGAGTTGTTTTTTTTAGCTATTTGTGAAACTAGAGGTTAGGGAAACATAGTGAGTTAACTTTACCTTGTTCCTTTTCTAGGATGTTAATGGATTCTTTGTTCTTTTTCTAGGATGTTAATGGAGTCTTCTGTTTTTTGAGCTAGCTATCCTTCCCCCATTCTGTTGGCTTTAGTTATTTTATATAACTTTTATATAACTAAAAAGACCTTATCAAGACCTATTTTAGTTAAAGGTATCTGGAGCGACTTATTTTTAACCTTTTGTAATCTAAATACAAATCTTTTATGGGAAGATTTGGATGATGGATTGTATTTTATATCAATTTCTAGATCATCCATTGATGAGAACCCATTTCCACTGAAGATCAAAATTTTTTTATTTATTTTGTTTTGAAAAAATACCTTAATTGATATGTTAAGCTAAAATTAATAGGCTTAAAAAAAATTTTGTGATTATATACCTTGGTGACAGAAAGTTAGCACTTCTATTCCTGGTTTCTTTTGTAGTATCTGTAGACTATTGTCTTATCAACTGTAGGTTCTCTTTGGGTTCTCAAATGATCTCATTTCTTTTTCAGTGTTTTCTAGACTTTCATTTAATGTGCTTGAATTCCTAAACTTGCACAATCATTTGTTTTTCCAGAACTGTTTGGATTATTCTTTCATTTTATTTCTGTTGTCTATTGATCTGTGGTTGGTTTTGTTGAATTGATATGTGTAATTTTCCTAGGTATTTGGACCTTAGTTATAGTTGAGCCATTTGCCTAATGGTTATTTCTTTTTCTTTTCTTTTTTTTTTTTTTTTTAATATCTTTGGATCTTTAGATTCATCGATTTAAAAGTTGTCAATTCCCACCCCCTCATTTTACAGATGAGGAATTTGAGACCCAGAGAAAGTCATGATTTTTCAGGGTCACATGGCTGCTAATTGTTTGAGGATATACTTTAACCCAGGTTTTCCTGAATCCAAGTCTAGTAGTGATCTGTTCACTATACCATGACATCTCAATTATCTTAGCATATTTTTTAACTTTTAAGTTTTGTTTTTTTTTTAACTTCTATTTATGTTTCAACTTGAATTTTTAGAAAGATATGAGTTCTTTACTGGGTTGCAAGTTCTATATTGAATTTTCTATTTTTGTTGTTGTTGTTGTTGTTGTTCAAGCATAAATACAATGAGTAGTCCCCAAGATGTGGGCTGTATTTGCTTGACCAGATGTGAGATTTTGGCCTGGGTAAGAGGCAGAAGAAGGTGCTTTGTTTTATCCTTGTGATCTGGTTGGAAAGGAAAAGAAATGTTAATATTCCCTCTGTTTCTTAGAGAATCAGAGACAGCAATTTTCAGGGCTCTAGGAGGAAGGGTACCTTAATCCTTGGTGCGTATCTTATCTTCTACCATAGCGTCAGCTGTGCTATAGGCCAATACTGTTAGGAGATTTCTACCCTTCCTCCTTTAACTCCATTAGTCACCTGATAGGTGGGTGCAGTGTGAGTTCTGATGTTCCCAGCCTTTGATGGTAGACCGTTTGGGGTCAAAGAATTGCAGAACTCCCTGAGCCTTAGGATAGAAGCAATCCCTTTGTTTTCATTTGATGGCTTTTGGAGGCAGCAGACCGTCTCTCCAATGGAATCATATCTCACCTGGTAGGATGCTTCTTGGACTAGCACTGGATTTTGAAGTCATAGACTTTAATTATGGCTCTTATTATTTTAACTTCTTAATTGCAACTGTTAAACTTATCTGGAAAGTGGTGATCATTCTTTTATTAGGACTATTTTTTAGTCAGCAGTCTAGTCTAACCTCTTATAATTAGATATAATATTGTTTTCATATCTGTGTCTTCTAATTTTCTTGCTTTTACATTACTTCCAAACAGTGGTCTGATTGTACAGAGCCGAGTCTGAATGACTTCTACATCAGTAGCCAATTGTGTCCTATTGAGATACTAAGTTAACTTCATTTGTTTGGTAACATTTGTTATTTTCCCATTCCAGTGCTTTCTGACTTATTAAAGAAAGTATTCCTGGGTTTTTTTACTGAAGCTTTTTGTGATTCCTAAGCCTTTGGACTTTTACATTTTTTTATTCTAGATTTCATTTTTTCAATATTTTCTACCACTTGTGCCCTTCTTTACATTGAATTGACAGAGTATTAACATATATGTTGACTTGGTCTGAAGGATCTTGTGAGATTCACGAAGCCTGGAGTCAGGATTCAAAATTGTCTTCAGACATTTAGCAGCTGTGTGACTGAGCAAGTTACTTCTATTTGTCTCAGTTTCCTCATCTGTAAAGTGAAGATAACAATAGCACTTTCCTCCCAGACAGATCTGATGAGAATCCAATGAGATATTATTTGTAAAGTGTTTAGCACAATGCCTGGCATAGAATAGGTGCTATATAAATGTGAGGTATTATTCTATGTAGAATCTCTGTACCTCATTAATTGAATAGAGATTGGCACATAATCTCTAATATTTTCTGCATGTGTTCATCATGAACATTGAAAGACATAATGATAACACTCTCAAATGGTGTTTCTTGTTGCTTTTGGACATAAGGTGAACTTAACTCCTTCATTTACCTCTTGAAGGAAATTCTTTGTCATCCTTCCATTTACTTAGCCATAATTTCCTTTTGTCTTCTGCTTTGATTATAGAAAGAAAGTTAATATGGTTCAGTTTTCCTAATAGTGTATAGACTCATTGGATAAATTAAGTATGTGTGAATTATCTTAAACACTTTGGAAGTGGGGCTGCATTGAGAATTGTGTATTTGTGTGTGTGTGTGTATGTGGGTGGCCATGATCAGAAAAGCATCAATTTATGGCCAGTCTGCTCCTTATAAACACTACCATGTGGAGCTGGGCCTGCCTCAGCAGGTACAATGTTTTTCCGACAACCCTATATGTGGGGAGCTATGTGGAGCTCTGGCACCTTGGTAGAATCTTTCAGAGCTTGTGCTCTGAGGGCATAAGCTTTGGGAATCAAGTGTCCCTTCTATAGCCCAGTGACATCAGAGTACATTTGGAAGAAATATATCATGTCACAACCTTTCTTTTATGATTATTTTAATGTGACTATGTTTCAGTTTATTAACTTTTCGGATTTATGATGAAACTATTCATAATGAACTTTTCAGTGAAATAACTTATTTGACTTCAGATAAGATGATCAGTGTTTATATTCCATAGCGGATGCTCAGAAGCAGAAAGAAGTTACAAAAGCTGAAGTCCAGAAGATTTTGTCAGAAAAACAGCAAATTACAGCAGACCTGAATTCCATGGAAAAATCTTTTTCTGATCTCTTCAAACGACTAGAAAAACAGAAGGAAGTTTTAGAAGGATATCAAAAGGTGCGGCTAACCTAAAATATAATAAATGTAGAATTTTATGCTTATTGATCTTTAGAAAGCTAGTAGATTGTGTTGTAATTGATCCACCTCATTCTATTTTTAGCCTCATAATTCTTGGTTTATTTAAAATGAGACAACCCTAGGATTGATCTCTGGGATGGCATAATCCTGAAGCAGATTGGTGAGACTAGCAGAAATTTTTCCCTAAATCATTGAACCATGACTCTAGGCTTTTCCCTTTAGTAAAGACATACTACCTTTCATAATATATGGAGTTCAAATATTTGATTTAAGTAAAAAGTTATTTTATATATTTTTTACATTTATAGGTTATCCATTAGTAGAAAGCTTATTCCTTATACCTACTCCATTCTGATGGGAAGAAGAGAAGGCATGTTAGCAAGGCCATCTTCTGCCATGCCCTGGAGTTGCACAGAAGTGAAGTCACTTTCTGAACAACTGGAACAGTTCTGAGGGGCTGGCAGCTCCCCAAAAGATGAAGCTGGTGGTAGGATGCCCTGCTCCTACACAGCCTTTCCTTTTTGGTTTTTATGTTTTATCTTTCCTTTTCCCTTGACAGGCAGAGGCCCCAAATCATTGCTTTTTGAAATTGTTCCTTCCCTGTTCTGACACAAGTATTCACATCTCCTGTCAGTGTGGTTTCCCCTCTTCCCATGGAGGTATAGGATTACGTTTAGGCACATGAACTTCACCGTATAAAGTGGCCCATGAAGTTTGTGTTCCCTCTAGAATGAAGAAGCCTTGAAGAAATGTGTTGAAGATTATCTGCTGAGAATTGAAAAGGAAGAGAGAAGGTATAAAGCGCTCAAGGCTCATGCGGAAGAGAAATTAAACTTGTAAGTGGCTTTTTATTTGGAATGGGGGGACCTAGTGGTTTGTCTGAGGTGCTTCTGCTCAGCTGAAGACTGAGAGCCTGGATCCTTAGGTCACCTACACAACTGAACTTTTCTTGTTATTCCATAGAGCGAATGAAGAGATTGCCCAGGTTCGGAGCAAAGCTAAAGCCGAGACTCTAGCTTTACAAGCAAATTTACGAAAGGAACAGATGAGAGTTCAGTCACTAGAGAAAAGCCTGGAACAAAAAGTAAGCTCACCTCAGATATGACCTGTGCTTTGAGAATCAGATGCTTGTGTGGAGTTGAAATTGCAGCCTATTTAGAAAGCTGAGAATTGGGCTGGTTGAAGTAGCCTTCTCAGGGATGGGGGATGTGCACGGCAGGTAGGACTTTGTCTCTTCCCTCTGTATGAGGGCCTGCCACAAAGTAAGCACCCAATCAGAGTTTGTAGAATTGGAGAGTGGGGTTGGGCAGAGTTTAGGAAATGACCTAGAAGGGTGTTGAGGTCTTCAGTTCAGCAAGTTTTTATGAAACAACTACTGTGTTTGGTTTGCTGTGCTAAGTCCTTCTTCCCCCTCCCCCCCTCCCTCCCCACAATTGGAATTACCCAGGTCACACATCTAGGAAATGTTAAGTGTCTGAGGTCAGATTTGATCTCCGGACCTCTGACTTGAGGGCTGGTGCTCTATCCACCTAACTGCCTCCCTCTTCCCCCTCTCCCCTCCCCCCTGCCCCTGCTAAGATACCCAAGCCAACAACAAAAAAATATTTCTTGGTTTTAAGGACAACTTTTGCCTATTTTGGCAGAACTCCTTATCATACCTGTAGGAATAATTTTTTTTGGTTAGATTAGGGGTAGGAAAAGAAACTGACCAAGGAAGCCATATAAAGTGTCACAAAATGAAGATGTAGTTGAGGCTGAGAGGACAGTCCTTAAGCATTTTCAGGCTGTCTTGGAGCAGAGGACTAGGAGAGCTACCACAAGGAGTAGGATTTACTGCCAGATTTTAGCTTAATGTATCTTTACATAAAAGGAGACTGTCCATCCTGGAGATGGGTGAGAGAAGGAAGACTGGCCACATGTGGGGTTGTGGTTGTGAGGGAAGCTCAGGCTTGTACACATGGAAGGATCTGGTATTACCATAGCAGATTGTCCTTTGAGTTTTTGAGATGCAGTTTCGAGCATGGGTTTCATCTCTTACAAATGTTTTGTTCCCAGATGTCCTGTGTGTTTATTCATTAACCTCACTTCAATCTTTTTCTTTTTTTGGATGTATTTTATGGAATAGCTGTCTAATACTTGAGTGTAAAGACTATTGTTAAATTGTGTTATGATTACATTCAAATCATAAAAAACAATTAGTAAATATATGCTTTAATTTTATTTATTTTTCTTCCTTTATAGACTAAAGAAAATGATGAATTAACCAAAATCTGTGATGACCTGATTTCAAAGATGGAGAAGATCTAACTTCAGAATTTTGAATAGTTCTACTTTTTGTTCACTCTAACTTGTCCTTGTTTCAGTGTTGTCAGTTTTGTATATGTAATGTTTGGTTGTCACGTGCACTTTCTTAACTTTCTTAACTTCTGTTTTTCCATGTTACAGATATACTAAAGTGTATTTTTTTTTAACTTAGTAAATTGATCTGTTTTTTAAAATGTGCTTAAATAAAGTTAATAATCCTGCAAGCTGTACTTTGTTTTTTATTTAGAAATTAGGGTTTTCTAACTTCATTCAGCAGTCAACAAGGTTTACATAAAAAGCTAAATCTCTTAGAGGTTTATAATCTTTCCAGATAATTTTTTATTCCTTAGTCAAAGTATTACAGATTTCACTCACATCTTTCAAGAATAGGGGACATCTAGAGGGTAATTAAAAGAACTATAATAACTTCTCACTTTTTTTCTTTTAAAATATTTTAGAATAAAATACTTCAAAAATTGTTTAAAATAGGGCAGCTAGTTGGTACAGTAGATAGAGCACCAGTCCTGAAGTCAGGAGGTGAGTTCAAATTTGACCTCAAGCACCTTAATTCTTCCTAGCTGTGTGACCCTGTGCAAGTCAATTAATCCTAATTGCCTCAGCAAAAAAAAAAAAAAAAAAATTAAATTTTTATTTTTTGTTATAAAGTCTGTCATTTCTGAATATACTTCCTTTCCTTTCTTTATCTCACAAACTGTTTCTTGTACAAAAAAATTTTTTTAAATAGAAAAGGCAGATTTCTTTTTCTTTTTTGATCAATTCTTCTCTAGAGCCAACTTTGATCATTTTGATATATCTTTCTTTTTGGTAAAATTTTATACTAAAGTATAAAATGAGAAGAGAAAAAAAATTATCATATCCACAGCAGATCAGAAGAAAATTCAATATAAAATAAATTTCCATTTCAAGAAAACCTATATAATAGCTCTTATACATTGTTCTAAAACTTCTGCAACTTTTTTCTTTCCTGTTTTTTTTTTTTTTTTTTTTTTTTCTGTATATTTTTTCCTTTATTTCTCCCCTCTAATCCCCCTATCCTTCCCCTCACGGTTACAATGGAGCATGGAGACACACAAATACACATATGCTTATTTCCTTCTATCAAATCTCTTGAGGTGGATGAGCATCTTCATAAGTCTGTCTTCTCATATTTTTCTGAATCAACCTGCTCATCATTTCCCCCACTGCAGAAATTCCTTTCTGGATTAAAACAGCATCTTTTTTCATTGGATCTTTGAGATTAATTTGGGTATTTATAATAGAATGACTTGGTTGTTCTTATTATTTATAAGTTATTAAAACAATAATGCTGTTACTATACAGAATATTCTCTTGGTTCTGCTCATTTTGTTATTTTCTGGAGTTTTCTTCATACTTTTCTAAAATCACTGAGCTTATTTCTTAGAGTAATATTCCATCATCAATATATACCCCAATTTGTCTGGCCATTTCCTAATTGATGATCTTCCCTGAAATTTCCATTTTGGGGGCAACTATAGAGTTGCTATCAATATTTTAGAACATGTACATTCTTTTCCATTTTCCCTAATCCTCTTGAGAAATAGATCTGATAGAGGTATTGCTGAGTCAAAGGCATAGACAGTTTAATAACTTTTTGGATATAATTCCAAATGTCTCCAAAATGGTTGAATCAACTCACAGATCCACCAACAATAAATTAAGGTCCCATTTTTTCCCACATCCTCTCCAACATTTGTTGCTTTCCCCTTCTTTCATTTTAGTCAATCTGATAGATGTAAAATGATATCTCAAGGTTATTTTAATGTGTACTTCTCTAATCGATAATGATTTAAAGCATTTTTTTTCATGATTATAAATTATTTTCATTGGAAAAAAACTGCCTGTTCATATCTCTTGACCATTTATTAATTGAAATGATTTGCTTTCGTATAGGTTTGACCAAATTCTTTATATATTTGAGATATAGAACCTTATCTGAGGAACTTTGTATAAAATTCCCCCCCCCCCTCCAGTTTTCTGCTTTCCTTATGATTTTGCTATATTTGTATACAAAATCTTTTTAATTAAATATAATCATATCTAGCCATTTAAATCTTACAATGCTCTCTCTGCTTCATAAATTGTTCACTTATCCATAACTCTGATAGGTAATTTTTTTTGTATTATCTCCCTTTATATTTAGGTCTTGTGTCCATTTTGACAATATCTTAGTAAATAGTGCAAGATCGGTCTAACCCCAGTTTCTGCCAGATTGCTTTCAACTTTTCATACAATTTTAACCAAACAATGAAGTCTTACCCCAAAGATGTATATCTATGTTCATTTGCTGCTGAATATAGTTACTCAGTATTTGACAAGTCTATGGTCATACTTTTCATTTTTGATACTAGTAATTTGACTTTCTTTTTTAAAAAAATCATTAACCAGTGGTTTATTTTATTTATTTTTTTTTTTTTTGTAATACCAACTCCTAGTTTTATTTATTCAGAGGTTTTTTTCTACTCAATTTTATTAAATTCACCTTTAATTTTTGGAATTTCCAGTTTAGTATTTGAGGATATTTAATCCAGTTCATTGTTCTTATTTTATTTATATAAGCACTGAGAGATATAAATTTTGGTTGATATGTTGTTGTTTTATTGTCATTTTTAGTGAACTTCCTGATTTGTATTTCTATTATTATTTTTTGTTTAACTTATATATTTGTTAAGATTAGGTTGTTTAGTCTACAATTAGTTTTTTTTTTTTTTTCTTCTTTCTTGTTTTCATGGCCCCCTACTGAATATAATTTTTATTGCATTGTGGTCTGTAACTGCTTTTTTTGCTTTTGGTTACAAAATTTTTGTGGTGTAACAAATAGTCTTTGTAAAGATATCGTGTATCTCTGAGAAAAATACCATTGTATTCCTTTCTATTTCCATTCACTTCTCTCTAGGTCATCTAGAGATCTATCAGGTCTAGGTTATCTAAAATTCTATTCACTTCCTTAACTTCTTTTTAACTTTTTTATTAGATTTATGTAGTTCTGAAAAGGGAATGTTAAAGTCCCCCAACATTATATTACACTCAGTTTCCACCTGGAATACATTTAATTTTTATTATAAAATTTAGATGTTATGGTGTTTGTTATACATACATACCAAACTTTTATATAAAGTTTAGTATTGATATTGCTTCATTATCTATGGTACCTTCGATTGTGATATAGTTTTCTGTTGATATTTTAATTAAATCTGTTTTAGTTTTGACTTTGATATCTATCCCTGCCTTTTTTGCATTGGCTAAGGCAAAATACACTCTACTTTAGCCCTTTATTTTAACTCTGGGTATCTCTCTTTTTTTAAATATCTTGCTTGTAAGCAGCATATTATCAAATTCTGATTTTGTAATCCATCATATTGTTTTATGGCTGAATTAATCTTATTCATAAGGTTGGAATTCATAATTATTCACAAAGTTATAAGCTTTTTTTTTTTTTTTTTTTTGCTCAACACTTATCTAGTTTACTTTTAATGACACCTCCTTAAAAGAATCTCTCCCTCATCCTTTTCCCCTTAGCCTTCTTTTCCTTGTTCTATTCATTTCTCTAAAGATCCCTCCCTTCTATCCTTTTAAATCTTAACTTACATATTCTTCCATGCCTTGGTCCCTTTCTTGTTTCTTCACATTTTTAATTTCTTTATAAATTTAGAAAACTTCTATACCTTTCTAAATGTTTATGTTTAACCTGATCTGATAAGAGTAGAGATCCAGCACCACCAGTTCTCCTCCCCCATCTTATTCTAAATTGTATACTTATTTGTATTAGTTCCTCCTCTCATGTCTTATTTGTATGAGAATTGCTCTCTTTTACATTTTCAGAGTACACTATTTTGCTTTTTTGAATCTCACCATATACTACTCACTCTGCCCTAATCTTTCTTTTGAACTACCCAATCATTAATGAATATCTTAGGCATAAGCTTTGCGTCTCCATGTATTAAAAAGTAAACAATTTGTCCTTAGTGAGTTTCTTGTAATTGGTCTTTATTTATTTTTAATACACATTGCTTTATGAATCATGTTGAGAGAGAAAAATCAGAGTAAAAGTGAAAAACCATGGGAGAGATTAAAAAAAACAGAAAAAAAAAGTGAACATAGCATGTGTTGATTTATATTCAGTCCCCTTAGCTCCTTTTCTGGATGCAGGTGGTATTTTCTGTCCAAAGTCTATTGAGATTGCTTTGGATCACTGAACTAATGAGAAGAACCGAGTCTTTCGGAGTTGATCATTGCACATTCTTGCTGTTATTGTGTACAATGTATTCCTGGTTCTGCTTGTTTTGCTCAGCTTCAGTTCCTGTAAATCTTTCCAGGATTTTTTATAAAATGATAATATTTCATAACCTTCATGTATCCACAGCTTGTTCAGCCATTCCCCAAATGATGGGCATCTATTGCTTTTCCAATTCTTTGCCACCACAAAAAGAGCTGCTACAAACATGTGGGTCCTTTTCCCTCCTTTATGATTTCTTTGGGATCCAAACCCAGTAGTAACACTGCTGGGTCAAAGGGTATGCAGTTTTATAGCCCTTGGGCATAGTTCCAGATTGTTCTCCAGAATGCTTGGATCATTTCACAGTTCACATGTAATTAGTCTTCAGTGTTTACTTATATTTCTCTTGGATCTTGCATATCAAATTTTTTATTGTGAAAAAATTCTGAAAGTCAATTTATTGTCCTTGTTTTTTTTTTTTTTTCCCCATTAAGGATCATATGTGCTAGATATGTTATTTTTGGTCACAATCCTAATTCTTT
The DNA here is from genome assembly GCF_048593235.1 of Sminthopsis crassicaudata. NCBI lineage: Eukaryota > Metazoa > Chordata > Mammalia > Dasyuromorphia > Dasyuridae > Sminthopsis > Sminthopsis crassicaudata. The sequence continues at coordinate 190,072,757 of NC_133622.1, read as the reverse complement.
TGCTCAGTGGTACCTTGATATTTATAGGTAATTGGCTGGTACTTATAGGTAATTGGTTCATACTTATTGGTAATTGGTTCTAGAAGGCACAAGTGGCAAAAATAGTTCTGAATGAATTTTTCCCTTAAGTTCATCTCCAGTGTGAAGATTAACCATCTGTCCTCAATTCCCCAAAGGGCTTGTAGGGCTTCCAGCTGTGGAGAAACAAGCCAGCCCAGTCCATGCTCCCTCCTTGACCCAACTCACTTTCTGAGGGGACCCTCAATCTTTATACTCTTCCCTTGACATCCAAGCTTCCTTGGGGTTGTGAGGACTGGATATAGAGCCTTAAGCTGTGGTCTGGCTGCTCAGGGGACTGACTGTCACCTGAGGCTTGAGGCTGCTGGAGTCCCTGCTTGGGAGTCTCCTGACATCACCACCACAGCTGCTGCCTCTCTGGGCTCCTGCAGCTGCTTGTGCCCCCACAGGTGCTCCTGCTGCTACTCTTCTTGTTTGCAGCCCAACTCTGTGCTCCTTGAAAACTACTGTTTTGGAAGCCGGGAGAGTATATGCTGTAGCACATCATGCAGGAGCTGTCCGAACACTTGCCTGTCCATGGACACATTACCACAGTAGTCTCATCTGGGGAGGAACTGACCATGGCCAAGGGGCAATAGCAGCAGTGAGGGGACTACTGACCCCTGACCAACCTCATCCCTACTGCTCAATCAAAACAGCAACCAAATGCAAGCAAAATGCAAACATCAAGTGCTGAAGCATTTTTTCCTTGTCAAAATGTGTCAAATACTGAATCTGGCAAGTTTCAAAGCAGAGGAGCATAGAGTAATTCTAATTATGACTTCATAGTATTTTTATCTTTTTTGGAATTTGGCTATGATATTCTTAAGTTTTCATCCTAGAATCTCACGTAGTGGTTGGTGAAGTTTTTTTTATTTTCTATTTCTATTTCTCCTCCTGTTCTAAGGACAATTTCCTTTAATCATTTCTTGCATTATTGGATCCAGATTATTATTTTTTCTTATTATAGCTTTCAGGCAGTCCAATTGTTTTCTTTTCATCTGTTGTCCAGATCAGTTATTTTTCTTATGAAGTGCACATCCTCTTCTATTTTTTCCATTCTTTTTATTTTGTATTATTATTTCTTAGTCTTTTATAACATTTACTTCCCCATGCCCAATTCTAGTTTTCAAAGAGTAGTTTTCTTCTTTAAGATTCTGGATCTCCTTTTCTTGTTGGTGAACTTGCAGTCATAATTTTCTTTCATAATTTTGGATTGATTTTGTTTATTATTCTATTTTTTCCTCAGTCTTGATTTTTAAAGTTTTTCTTTGAGTTCTTTCAAGAATTTTGATATTACTCTTTGGAATAGGAGTTGCTTTTTTTTTTTTTTTTTGCTTCAGTATCCTCTTCTAAAGATGAACGTCAGAAGAAATCGAAACTTTCTAGCCATATGAAAAGATGCTCCAAGTCATTATTAATCAGAGAAATGCAAATTAAGACGGCTCTGAGATACCACTACACACCTGTCATTGGCTGGAATGAGAGGGAAAGATAATGCAGAATGTTAGAGGGGATGTGGGAAAACAGGGACACTGATACATTATTGGTGGAATTGTGAATACATATAGCTTTCTGGAGAGCAATTTGGAATTATCCTCAAAAGAGTTATCAAACTGTACCCTTTGATCCAGCAGTGCTACTACTGGGCTTGTATCCCAAAGATATTTTAAAGAAGGGAAAGGGACCTGTATGTGCAAGAATGTTTGTGGCAGCCCTCTTTGTGGTGGCCAGAAACTGGAAAATGAATGGATGCCCATCAGTTGGAGAATAGCTGAATAAACTGTGGTATATGAGTATTATGGAATATTATTATTCTGTAAGAAATGACCAGCAGGATGATTTCAGAAAGGCCTGGAGAGACTTACATGAACTGACGCTGAGTGAAATGAGCAGGACCAGGAGATCATTATATACTTCAACAACAATACTATACAATGGTCAATTCTGATGAACGTGACCCTCTTCAACAATGAGATGAACCAAATCAGTTCCAATAGAGCAGTAATGAACTGAACCAGCTGCACCCAGCGAAAGAACTCTGGGAGATGACTGTGAACCACTACATAGAATTCCCAATCCCTCTATTTTTGTCTGCCCGCATTTTTGACTTCCTTCAACAGGCTAATTGTACACTATTTCAAAGCCCAGTTCTTTTTATGCAGCAAAACAACTGGACATGTATACATATATTGTATTTAAGATACTTTAACATATTTAACATGTATTGGTCAACCTGCCATCTGGAGGAAGGGGTGGAAGAAAGGAGGGGAAAAGTTGAAACAAAAGGTTTTGCAATTGTCAGTGCTGGAAAATGACCTATTTTTGTAAAATTTTTTGTAAAAATTAATTAATTAATTTGAGAAAATAAAGATGAACATCAGTCTTGTGTATTCCCATAGTAACCTTCTATGGTTATGTTTTTTCTCCTTTGCTTATTTTTATTTTTTTTAGCAGTTTGTTATAATCATCTCCAGTCCTAGAGAGATCTCGGAGAGAGACAGAGTATGTTTGTGTGTGTCTCTCTCTCTCTCTCTCTCTCTCTCTCTCGCCTCTGGCCTCAGGTCCTTACAATTATTTTTTGAGCATTGATTGTCCAGGACCCAACCTCTAAAATCCTTTCCTTCTCCAAATCAGGTGTCCCTCAGGGACACCATGCTGGAAATGCTCTTACTCTCTGAGGAAACTCCAGTAGTTATATCTTTCACTTCTTCCCTCAGGCCTGGAACCTGTAAGTGCCCATAACCAGTAGCAGCCAGCCTCACTGCTTCTACAGTCACTGGGTACATGTTGGTTCCTTCTTGCCTATAGTCACAGCCAGGGAGCACAGCTGGGCCTGGCATCCCTTGGCAGCAGAGGGTCCTTCAGTCTTGTCTTGCAGATATCTGACCCCCTGAGTTGAAAATTCCTGTGTCTGAGGCTGAGGCTACCTCCCAACCCAGCTGTCTCCAGGGCTTATTGTTTGAGTGAAGATTTCCTGGAGGAGTTTTATTACTTAGATCAAACCTCCTGTCCCCAGGTCTATCTTTTGTAGCTTTCCCGGTTGACCAGGAAGATTGCTGCTCTGCTCCAACTCTTGTTTCACCCTGAGGTTGCTATTTTGTCTTGTTTGTGGGGTAGATCTGGAGAGCCTATTCCATCATCATCCCAGAATCCTCCCTCAAAATTATTACTTCTTAACTAATTTTCTTCCAATATGACTCCTCCCTACCAATGTAATCCTCATACATTGTTAGATTCATCTTATTAAAGTAGGACTGATCTTATTTTCCTGCTCATGCTTTCAATAGAAGTTAATACTTCTATTAACTGCAGTAATAAAGTATAGGTATTTGAAACTCTACAATTTGCCTCCAATATATTTTTCCTACTCGTTTTCCCTTTTTGATGCATGTTTATTCCAGCCAATCTTTCTTGCATGTGCTCTAGGTTTTTCCTGACTCAGCCTTTAGTTTAAGCGTGCTATTCTTTGTTTCATGCTATACTTGTTTCCCTTCTCTTCTCTCCCCTGCCTGTGTGCTGCTAATTCTTAGTTCTAGAATGCCCTCTTTATATAAAGAGAAATAAGATCTTTTCAGGAAAGGCAGTTAGTGAGTGAAAGAACTTAGCATTGGACCAAGTTAGTTTATTAGGTGATATAGAACTCCTGGAATAAGATTCTTAGAACAGTTGGATTTGGGCAGGGAGAATTCCAAAATATTATCTGAAAGAAGGAATGTGTGTATTTTAAGTAATAAAAATAAAACAAGAAAAAATATGAGATTGGGCAAGGGATCAAGGTTGCAGGATGTAGAGATCACATCAGGATTGGCAAAATAAAACAAAAAGCAATGGGCTGATTTAAAAGAAGTTTAAAGGAAAGCAAAATTATAATCCTTAATGTGCCTATATTAAGGCCTATAGTAAAAAAAAATAGGAGAATTTATAAGACCCTTGCTGCAACCAAGGGACACTAGAATATAGCATGAAAGATAATTGAAAAATATTGCTAAAAATATAATGTTTTGTACTGGTCAACCTGCCATCTGGGGGAGGGGGAAGGAGGGGAAAAATTGGAACAAAAGGTTTGGCAATTGTCAATGTTGTAAAATTACCCATGCATATATCTGGTAAATAAAAACTATTAAATACATTTTTAAAAAGTGAAAAAAAAAGAGAAAAATATAATGTTTGACAAGGTGAAAAATTGATAAAGTTGATAGTGGCAATGGATAAGTGGTGAAGCTCTATTGTTGGACACTAAAAACGAGACAAACTGCAATAATTGAGAAAGTTCAATATAAGGTTTCTGGAGAGGAGATGAATCTTTATCTGTTTGGCAAATCTTAATGCCCCCTTGGTTAACAATTTAGAAATACACCCAGTAATTTTCTTTCTTTTTTTTTTTTTGAGGCTGGGGTTAAGTGACTTGCCCAGGGTCACACAGCCAGGAAGTGTTAAGTGTCTGAGATCAAATTTGAACTCAGGTCCTCCTGAACTCAAGGCTGGTGCTCTATCCACTGTGCCACCTAGCTGTCCCTAGTAATTTTAAAAAACTGTTTAAAATATGGTGGCCAGCCACTCTGAGCAGGCGGCATTATCCAAATCTGACCACCAGATGACACTGTTGCCTAATTTTTAAAAGCTATTGCGCAGTAGTAAGTCAGAAGAATGAAATGTAGTCAGCATCTGAGTGCTGGTTTCCAATCAGCCAGTGGCTAAACAAGGCAGTGAGAAGGGTCATTGAGGCAAGTGTTGTGCAGTTCCAGAAGCCTCTCCAATTATTAGCTGTCTGATTTCAAATAAGTTCCTCCTCCCTCACTTCATCTATAAATAGGAATATCCGCCCAATCTTCCTCGTAGCACTGTTGTGAAGAAAGAGCTTTGAAAACTTTAAAAAATCTATGGAAATGGGGCTTATTCTTACAGCCTTAGACTCTCATAGAGTTACCAACTAATTCTGGAGGCTGTCTAGTCCAGCTGTCTGTGATCAGACTGCTCCCTCAATTGCATATTCACAATCCAGATGAGAGACTTTCATGCTCTGGGTGTCCCGGGTGATTGTCATTAGAACAATCTCCTCATTTTAAAGAGGGTTCAGAGGTGAATGAACTTGTCCAGAATCACATGAATAGCAAGTGGTAGTGCAGGGATTCGAATCCATGTCTTCTGTTTCCAAATTCAGCACACTCTCCACAACTACCAGTTCTTTCACCATCCTAGGATGTATGCTCATCAGTGCTCATCAGGATGATTGAAATGGCTCCTTACTGATATCTATTTTCAGTCTCTCTACCTGTAATCCATCCTATAGATAGAGCGGTGGAGAGAGCTGAATCAGAAAAACCTGAATTCAAATTTGACCTCAAATACTAACTAGCTTTGTGATTTTGGGCAAGTCACTTAACCCTGTTTACATCTGCTGTTGTTTGCTAACTTCAATACTTTACTATTATCCTTAAAGAAAGTTCTCATGGAATCTAAAGAACTTTGGGTCTCTTTTGCTTCGAGGTTCTGAGCCATATATTGCAAAGTATTTTATGCTGTACTAATATTAATAAGGCATATGTTACATTAATTTGGAATAACCTCTTTAAGTTCTTGATGAGATTTTTGTCTCTTTTCCTTGGGTTACACATGTTGGTATGTGAACTGAAATTATCTTCATCGTGGTCTTTGTTCATGTTCATTATAAACACTTCATGGTACGAGCATCAAGTACCTCCTGAAATGTTGCTGTTGGATGCACAATAAAACTAACTCTGCCAACTCCTTGATCTGCCCCTCCGAGGAGAATCTGTGTCCTACAATTTTCCTATATCTTCTGGTTTCATTTATAGTAAGACTCTGAGTATTAATATGATTCAGTTTTTCCAGTGGTATGTTGACTTCTTTCTTATTGGGAAAGGGGATTTCACATTTAGAGTAATAACAAAAATTGAATTCATATTTACAGACAGCTTAAAAAATGTGTGATTCTCAGCACACCATGTTCTTTTTTTGTGTCCCTCGGCAGTTGTCACTGCAGAAATAGAAGGCCACACAGAACAGATGAATTTGAACTCTCAGGCTCTTCAGCATTTATTCCATCCCAATGTGTATTTATACTGTTCTCTCTTCCCGACTGGGAACTCCCTGTAGGCAGGAATCATGTGTTTCCATTGCTTCCTCAATGCTCAGCATATTGCAAATGAGTATGTTTTATGCCATCATTCTAATAATCATTGTTCAACATAGCTCAGAAATGAGAAAGAGAGACCCAGGTACTTCTCTCAGGGAGGTCATAATCTACGAACAACTGGAACAGGGTTAAAGTCTTTTATAGAAAATACTCTGAAAAGGAAATAGTTGGATGTTTGGTGGACTTTTCTAAGAAGGGAGGGGGGGAACTGGGTGACATGGGAAGCTCACTTAATTTTTGCTGAGCCTATTTCTTTATCTGTTAAATTAATACAAGAATTTTGCCCATCTCACAGCTTCTTCTGGGGAGCAAGTGAAATGTTATTTCACATTTCTCCTTCTGAGAACTCATAAATAAGAACTCCAGAAGGTGGTCTTAATTGTTAGTCTCCATGTCCTAGATAGAACCACAAATTCTGGGTTTTGAGTATTGTTGCTTATCTCTTAAGGCCCCACTAGGGTGTTTCCTTTTAACAATAATTCATACTTAATAAGCTTTTTATATAAGGGATTTACTTAAATAGCAAGAGTAGTTTAAAAAATATTTTCCCCAAAAATCTGAGGGTACACTTTCACACAAATATACACAGGGTTCACGAGGAGAGTAGACACAAAATTAAAGACCGGGATAATGAAATACATGTATAAAAAACCACTTACGGTTAGTAGATTTTTTTCCTTCCTTTGTACTCATGTATTACTCCTGAGGTAGATCTCTTCCCTAAGTTCTGAGGATCCATGTCTTTGCAGAGTCCAAAACTCTACTTCTCAAAGGGATTAAGCTCCCTGAAGCTTTCCTTTCTTAGGTGACTATTACTCCTGGCTGTCATATAACCTTGTCAGTGGGGAAGGAGGTATGAAGGAGAGAGAGTGAAATTCAGACCCAGATAGAGAGATAGAAATCACTCACACAAACGTATATGTATACACAATCATATACATAAATGTATATATGTGAATGTGTATATGTATGTGTATATATACATATATATATATGCATATGCATGTGGAGAGACAGAGATACACAGAAAGAGAAACAAAGACAGAGAGATAGAGATCCAAAGACAAAACCCTCTTTCCTAAGTAAGTAAACTAAATCTAGTTCCTCAAACCAGGCTGGTTCACCATTTGACTGTGTTTATTCATAATTCCCAGGTGGGTCTGTATGTCCATTCAATCATAAAGTGTTTCTTGGTTAAAACTTTATACTTCTCTTAAATTGATTAAGGCTTTATTTATATCTAGTTTACACTTTTGTTTAATTGATTTGTTAAAAGTATCGAGGCTTTCTGTGATTTTCTTAATTGGGGTACAAGTGAATATTTCTAAAGTGCTTTGCAAGCATTAAAATGCTACATAAATTACAGCAATTATAATTATTAAAGATTGGAGAGAACTACATAAAAAAACAACAACACTGAATTTGGAATAAGGGGACCTAGGTTTTGATCTTAATTCTGCTACTTCAGGGAATCTCAGACAAACTCATTTGATTCTTTTTTCTCAGAGAGACAGAGAGAGAAATACACACACACACACACACACACACACAACAGAGAGAGAGAGAGAGAGAGAGAGAGAGAGAGAGAGAGAGAGAGAGAGAGAGAGAGAGAGAGAGAGAGAGAGAGAGAGAGAGAGAGAGAGAGAGAGAGAGAGAGAGAGAGAGAGAGAGAGAGAGAGAGAGAGAGAGAGAGAGAGAGAGAGAGAGAGAGAGAGAGAGAAAGAGAGAGAGAGAAAGAGAGAGAGAGAGAGAGAGAAAACTGGGTGGGGCTGGGGTGCCAGAAAGACGAGTTCAAGTTCTGTCTAGACACATGGTGGCTAGGCAGTCCTGACCAAGGCACTTAAACCTCCTACCGCCCTGGGTATCTTTCTAAAGCTGCAATCTGTAAAAGAAGGTAAAGGGAATTTCTTTATGCAGGATTCCCAATCCCTTTCCCCTCAGCTATGTTACAGGGGAGGAAGTTGGAGCTCAGTGTGAGTCAGACAAGCCAGGCAGCAAGTGTCAGATCCCATATTGGAACCCAGGACCTCCACCTCCTTTGTGAATCACCCTATATTATGTGAGCTTGGGGAAGTTCCTTTGGTCTCTCTGGGTCCAAATTTCTTCTGTGCAAGAGGGGTTTTCTGAAGACCTTTGTCCCTCTGCCTTTGTGGGAGCCAAGATCTCTCTCCTCTGGCTCTTTGCTCCAAGGGGTGATTTAAAGCTCGAGGCAACACAAAGGGCTTTCTCCCACTCTTGAAAAGCAGCCCAAGGCGGGAACTTGGGCTCCTCTGTTCATCTGAAGTAGGTGGGCCATTTTCTGCCCCTGAAGAGTTGATCCAAATGCTTTCCCCACAGAGCTCTGCTTTTCGGTCTTTTACCAGCCCACTTTCTCTCTGACTGCAGCTCACCCAGCCTGCAAATAAACTCACTCCTAGAGGGCTCTTGAGAGGCTTCTGAAGGAGACCTGTAGAACTGGAGCTACAGTTGGGAGATGTAACTTCTTACCCCGGCATTAAAGTTGGCCATCTGTGTCATCTTGGACATGTTGATTTCCTCTCTGAATCTCTTTCCTCATGGGCAACCCCTCCTCTCAAGCAGGTGGCTGTGAGATTGAAATCAGAGATTTTGTGAAAAAATATTATTAGTCATTCCCATTTAAATATGAATTAGACTTGCTGTCTTCCCCCCCCTTCTCCTATGTGACATTTGTGGTCTGATCAATGAACAGAACATTGTAAGTGCTTAATAAAGAGTGTCAGCAGGTATTTCATAAATGGTCCTCAGCTCATAATAGGTGCTTAGCAGATGGTGCCCTTTACTTACTACTGAGCATCCTTTGCTAAGTAAAGGGTGCTCAGCACATAGTAGGTGCTTGATAAGTGGTATTCAGAGGTCTTGTGTGATGTTCCTTGTGCTTTTTATTCCACTTTCTACACAATGCCTTTGTTCAAATAGCCTCTCATATTTGAAATACTTTCCCTCCCCATCTTCCCTTATTAGAATCCCTTCAAAGCCCAGACCACATACCACCCCTTATAGGAAGTCCTTCCTGATTGCCCTTTCCCTATTAGTGTTCTCTTAGCCTTCAAATAATCACGTATAAACTTATCTATTTATTTGAAGAGTTCCCCTCCCAAATATAAACTCTTAGAGGATTTCTTGGACTGCTTTTCATCTCATATCTATACTGTGGCAGACACATGGCAAAATGCTTACTGGATCAGGTCTGAATGAAGGGGTTGGATTGAATGATCTCTAATGTCCTGACATCTGACAAGTCCCTGATTCAATGTGCTGGAGTTTTCCTGGAATATGAAGTCGGAGGACCTGGATTCAAGTCTCAACTCTTCCACTAGCTGTGTGACAATATTGTTGGACAAATCACTTGTTCTCTTGGAGCCACAATCTTTATAAAATAGGGGGCTATGAAATAGAATCATCCTTCCAGTTCTGATATCTTAAGTTCAAAGGTATCTCCTAGTCAGTCAATCATTTTATTAAGTACCTACTGTGTGCCAGGCACTGTGCTAAGCTCTGGGTATGCAAAGAAAGCTCTCGAGGAGCTGACAACCTAGTGGGAAAGATGACTATATACTATATATATATATATACACATATATATATACACCATCCTGCATTCTAACGTCTCTCCCAGCTCTGACGTATTATAGTCTATGTTGTAAAGTCTTAATTTGACATTCTCTATTCTATGTTCTAAGTTTTCTTAAAAAAATTTTTTTTGCATGTTCTAAGGTCTTAATCTGACATTCTCTGCCCATTCTCTCCCAGTTCTGATTGATATACTATTTTCTGTGTTCTAAAATCTCAATGTGACCTTCTCTATTCTATATTCTAAAATCTCTCCTAGCCTGCTGTACTATTTTCTGTGTTCTAAGGTCTTAATCTGACATTCTTTGCCCTATGTTTTAAGATCTCTCCCAACTCTTATATGCTATTTTTTATATTTTAAATTCTCAATATGACCTTCTCTATTCTATGTTCTAAAATCTCTCCAAGCCCTGCTGTACTATTTTCTGTGTTCTAACGTCTCAATCTGACATTCTCTGTTCTGTGTTCTAAGTTCTCTCCCATCTCTGACATTTTATGTTTTATATTCTAAAGTCCCTTTCATTTCTCAGGTGCTAATATCTCTCCCAGTTTACAATTTGCTTTTTCTATCTGGCAATTCTGTTCTCCACTCTCCCAACCCCCCCCCCACCACACACACACACACACACACACACACACACACACACACACACACACACACACACACACACACACCCCTGCTTTTTTTCCTAACTGAATGTCAGGGGCTGGGCCTCTAGTGGGAAAGAGGGGGAGGCTAATTGATTTGAACAGCATAAAACAGCAAATGTTCCTAACGGTTCCCAAAGCAGCACCTCCTCTGAACTCTTCCCCATCCAACCCTTCTTCCGGGGAACGCTGCGTCTCTTTTTAATTGTTGAGTCTCCTTCTCTCGGGCCAATGGGACCCACACAGCTTTGCTCTGTTTGGTTTTCACCCCAACCCCAGAGCAAGTATCCATTTCTGCACAAAGGCCCCACACACCCCAGGCTCTGTATGCAAGAGAAAGGAGGTTTTGGAACTCAGGGGTCCATTTCAAAACAAAGTGAGGGAGCTGTCTCCGGCCCCTCCTCCCCAAGTAAACTCTGCTTTCTGAATTCAATCCATCCATTTTTTCTCTGGCTCCCAGGACAGCCTCTCCCTTATACTCAGGAGAGAAACCCGAGCCAAAAGGGCAAAGAAGGAGGGATTCCAACCCCAGTGAGGGAGCAGATGATAAACAGGAGAAAAAGTCCTCCTTTTCCATCCTTTGGACTTAGCTAAAAAATCCTTCTCCCTCTCCTCCTTCTCTTCCTTTGTCTAGGAGATTTAGAGACTGGATAGGTCCCCTCTCCTCATTTTACAGAAAGAGAAACTGAGACTCAGAAGAGAAGGTTTGTTTCCCCTTGTCTGGGGAAGATTCCTCTGACTGAACCCCCACCTTTGGCTTATAACTGTTGCCAAGTCCTACTGACGCTACCTCATACATCTCAGTCTTCCTGATCCCTCTGTTCCACTACCTTCATCATCATCTATTTAGGTTCTTTTAATGGCATAGTAGATAAAGCGCTGGGCTTGGAATCAGTAAGACTCATGTTTCTGAGTTTAAATTCAGCCTCAGATTTACTAGCTGTGTGATCCTGGACAAGTCACTTATCTCTATTTGCCTCAGTTTCCTCATCTGTAAAATGAGCCAGAGAAGGAAATAGTAAACCACTCTAGTATCCTTGCTAAGAAAACTCTAAATGGGGTCATGGAGGGTTAAACATGGCTAAAAAAATAACTCAACAAGGAAAAGAAAACAGTACCATAAAATGGGAAAGGTTATTTCTAGATTCAGATCTAACTTGCTGTACTTATGTGATCTTCTTGGGTCCCTTAACTCTCCTTTCCTAGACCCTAGTTTCCTCATCTGTAAAATGAAGAGGTTGGTCTGGATGACGTTTGAGGTGCCCCCAATTTCAGGGATATGATAGGAAGTAGCAGAGTGAGGATTTGAACACGGGTCTTAAGATTCCAAATGTGCTGTCTGCTTCCACTTGGTTCCACAACCATGCTGTCTACCTGTAAAATGAGGAGATGTCTAAGGTCCCTTCTAGCCCTGAAGAATATAGTAATAGCTAATATAGTCAATAGCCAACATTTACATAGTTTTGTGAGGTTGATAAAGCATTATACATGTTTTCTCTCATTTGATTCCCCAATCCTCTGAAGTCTGATCTCTCCAGCACTACCTCATGCTATTCTCCCCCTTGCCCAGATTATGTTTCAATCAAGTGGAGCCACTCTCTTCTCAATCAAACAAGCATTTATTAAGCACATAAGGTGCTAAACCCTTTACAAATATTATCTCCCAAGGTTAGATTTTGTCGTAATAGGGATAATATTATTCCTATTTTGCAGTTGAGGAAACTGAGGCAGATAGAGGTAGAACAATTTGCCAGGGCTACACAGCTATTAAATATCTCCTGACTCCAGAGCTCTATCTACTGAGCCATCTATTACAGAATACCTGCTCTGTGAAAAACACAGAATTATACAAAATTCTCTTTCTAAGATCCCTTCTTAGACTCTTTGGGTCTCCCCTTCCTCATTCTTCCTTCTCCTTTCTTTGCTTATATCTATAATAGATTTCTCCTTCTTCTCATCCCTATTTGTATCTATTGAAGCCACTTAATACAGTTATTATTAATACAGAGACTCAGACAATAGCACAAATCCCCTTGTTTTTGGATGCTATATTTCTCTTAATATAACCTTAGATTAGATGATCTATTTGGGTGGACAAAATGTGCTGGTGACTACATTTAATTTGTACGGTACTAGAACTGCCAGGGTGATGAGCTTGACTTTGGTTCTTAGTAATCTTGTCATTAAAGGGATGGCTTATGAGCATTTGGAAATGGAAGTAGTGATCATCAAGAGCCAGCATGTGTTTATCCAAAACTGCTTACAATAGACTAGCCTAATTTTCTTATTTGTTCATTGTGTGTTTATCCTTCCTTCCTTCTTTTTTCTTCCTTCCATCTCTCTCTCTGTCTTTGTCTCTCTGTCTCTGTCTGTCTCTGTCACTTTCTGTCTTTATCTCTGTCTCTGTCTTTCTATCTCTCTATCTCTGTCTCTCTTCCCTTTCTGTATCTCTCCTCTCTCTGACTCAGTTTTACTCTGTCTCTCCATCTTTGACTTTCTCTGTGTCTCTGTCTGTCTGTCTGTCTCTAATTTTTCAATTCCTTTTTTGCTAGATTTTCCAAACTAGTATTATCTGAGAATGCACATGAGGAAAGAGATTCAAAGAGGGCCATGACATTAGGAAGGGGATGCCATGATAGTGAATTAGAAATAAGGGAGGGCTGTGCAAGATCATTCAGTTCACTTTCCCCTCCAGAGCCATCTGGGTTTAATGCCCAGAAGAGATCAGGACGACTGGAGATGGCCCTCCAGTGTTGGATCAATGTTCCCTTGGAGGGAAGTCTCTCATGGAGGACCTGAGGGTTATTCTCTTGTCCCTTTGTGATTCAACATTCTTCGAAATGAGTAATAAAGACATCACATTCATAGAAAATGCAAAGTTGAGAAGAATAGCTAATGAGTTGGGCAAACTGAGGCACAGTGTACATGCACATGTACATACACGTGCGTGCTTGTGTGCAAGAGATTTACCAATGGCCACCCACTCAGCAGACTAGCCAGAGGGGGACCTGGGACTCATTAGGGTTCAGAGCCCTGAGAGTTCCCAGAATGCCTCCATTTGAGCAGGCAGACACATTGTTTGTAAGACCCCAGGAGTTTCTCATTATTCTTTCTTGTGAATTTGAAAAATTAGATTATGGCATGTTGCATCACAGGTTAGGGGCAAAGCAGACAAGGTTCCCTCGCCAATGACAGTCTGGATACAGCTGTGTCTTTCCCTCACATTCTGGATACAGGCCTAAGTCCTCCTGCTTCCTCCTCTTCCCAAAACTAGTTCCATGTCAACTCTCCCTGAGCTATCCCCCTAGAATGATGCTTGTAGCATCCCAAGGACACATAGATTAATTTAGACCCTATGGTTCCCCTTATTCTTGGGCCTAAACCTTAGAGGATATCCTATCCAGCTGAGCAGAAGGCACTTCCGTAGCATCTTTGAAAAATGCTCATGAACATCTCCAGAGCAAAGAAAACCATGTAGTTCCATGTTAGGACAGCTTCAAGTGTTAAGAAATTCTTCCTGACATAGAGTTGAAACCTGATCCTTTATAACTTCCCTTGGATCTGAGAAGAAGAAATTAGAATTCATTATCTGTATGATAGCAGTCCAAAAGCAGCAATTGTCCCTAACCATGGCAACTGGACTCTTGCCTTGTTCCCTGGGGCCAAGTGCCATCTTGTAACCTAACTCCTTCTTCAGAGGCCTTGGGATCCCATTTCATTTAAACTTTCTTCATCTATAAAATGGGAATGATAAAATTTATCCTCTCTACCTTTCAGGACTCATTTCAAGAAAATGAGAAATATGAGTTGTTTACTTTTGTTGTTATTATTATTATTTTTTATAATAGCTTTGCATTTTTCAAAATACATGCAAAGAGTTTTCAACATTCACCCTTGCAAAATCTTGTATTCCAAATTTTTCTCCCTCCCCCTTTCCTAGATAGTAAATAATCCAACATAAGTTAAACATGTTCAATTCTTCTAAACATACCTCCACATTTATCATGCTACACAAGAAAAATCAGACCAAAAAGTAGAAAAGAAATGAGAAAGAAAAACACAAGCAAGCAAACATGTTATTATTAATTATTATATATCTATACTTTATTTCAATCTCCTTGACCTAGCCAATAAATGAGAAAATCAGAAAAAGTCAGGGTTGGGAGGTGTTATAATCAAAAGTTCACATTTCTATGATACTTTATAGTTTAATAATAACAGTTTATTTATATAAGCTTTGAAAAATGACTTATAGATTTTAATTCATGGGATCTTCACAAACAGCTTTGTGAGGTAGTGACTATTAGTATCTCTATTTTACAGATGAGAAAACTGAGGCAGATAGAAATTAAGTGTTTTGTCCAAAGACACACTGCTAATAAGTGTCTGAGAGTGGATTTGAATTCAGGTTTTCCTCATTTTAAGTCCAGTGTTTTTACCCACCTAATTGCTTCACCCCTTTGAGTCAGAGAGCACAAATATTATCATCCCCATTTTACAGGTAAGGAGAGATGAGGAGACTGAGGCTCAGAAATCAGAACCATTTTGCTGAAGGTCACACAACTATCCGTGGCAGAGACACCCAGGTCTTCTGACTTATAGCTAAGCAACATTTCCACCTCAATGACTCGTGAAAATGAGAAAACTTTGCCTTGAGGAATCAGTTTCCCAGACTAGAACTCAGCATGTTAGAGCCAAGAGGTTCCCTAGAACATAGAATGTCAGATTTGGGAAGGATCTTGGGGATTATTCTCACCCAATGCTCTCATCTATATGATGAGGATTCTGAGACTCCCTGCTCGGCACAGAGGTCTTAATTGATTAACCAGCATTTTAAATTCATGTTCATAGAGGAAGTTAATGACAGAGCTAGAAGTAGAAGCTAGGTCAGCCATCCCCATTCTTTGGTTCTTAGAGGCAGCTAAGTGGCTCAGTGGATAGAGTGCTGGATTTGCAGTCAAGAATACTTGAGATCAAATCTAGTTGTGTGACCTTGAAACAAGTTGATTAACTTCTTCCTGCCTCAGTTTTCTTAACTATACACTGGACATAGTAACAGCATTTATCTTGCAGGATTGTTATGGGATCAAGTAAGATTTTACTTACACTCTTCCTGGTCCCATTATTGAGGCTACTTGATTTTCCCCACAGGCTCACCCAGATCCCAGGTCCCAGGTCCAATCTGATTCCAGACAGAGGAGAAGGGCAGATGCCCAGGTTTTTGTTTAGGAGGCTAGCTTTTGGTCTGTGCTGACATTGTCCCTAACCATGGCAACTGGACTCTTGCCTTGTTCCCTGGGGCCAAGTGCCATCTTGTAACCTAACTGCAGTACTTGGGTTCCAGTCTTGTGGGGTACTGGAGGAAGGAGGCCTGGGGTTGTACTTGTGTTCTAATTCTTCCTAATTGTATGGGTCTAGGTTAGGGATTCTTAGTCTGGGGAGTAAGGGGTATGTCTGTGGATAATTTCAAGAGGAGAGATTTATGAACTTAGATAACTTTATTTCCACTAATTTCTAAATGAAGTTCAGAATTTCCTTCAATTGTTAATTAAAAAAAAATTATTCAGTGATCTCTTCCAGCTCTGATAGTTTATGCATGTAAGGAACTTGTCAGTTCTATCATACTGGGTTTTACTTCTGTAATTCAAGGAGCTCAAGGAGTCCTTTAAGTTTCACTGGATTGTCAAAGGTAGTCATAACACATAAAAAATTAAGTATCCCTGTGATCCAAGTAAAATCCTTTCTCTCTAAGCCTCAGTTTGTCTTTTATGAAATGGGGCTAGTTATATATATAGTCATAGTCTCATAGGATTTCTGTGAGAATTAAATGAGATAAGATCTGTAAAATGCCCTGAAAATTTTAAGGTGCTACAGAGAGATGAGTTTTATCATCTGGCTTAATTCTCTGCCGGGTATTTCAGAGATTTCTGGACTTCTCAGTAGGCTATAGAAGAAAGATGCTGCATTTGGAGATCTGGGTTTGAGAATTGACTCTGGAACGGTTTTCTTTCTTAAATTTTTTTTTCAATATTACAGTTTTTTTCTTTAAAAATCAACAAATAAGCATTTAAAAATTTAAATTTAAAAATGGAAAATTTTTTTTTTGCCATTCATTGTTATAAAAATTGGAATTCCCAGTTTTCTCTCTCCCTCCCCCCTCTCTTACTAAGATGGTAAATAATTTGATTGAGGTAATGTATGTGCAATCCTGAAAAAGATCATATTAGTCATGTTGTAGAAGAAGAAATGGAGAAAAATGAAAAGCCCATGGAGGAAAAAAATGAAAGAAATATGCTTTGTTCTACATTTAGAATCCTTCGGTCCTTTTTCTGGAGATGGATGGAATTTTTCATCATGAGTCTTTTGGTATTTATTAAATTTACTTAATTAAAAATGTTAATTAAATTAATTAACATTTATTAAATACCTATTATATGTATGGATCAGGCACTATGTTAGTAGCTATGGATACAAATATAAAGAATGAAGCAATCCTTACTTTCAAGGAATTAACAATTACACATATAAACATAGCTAGGGATATGGCAGGTAGGTGGATAGAGTTCTGGGCCTGGAGTTCTGAGTTCAAATGTGACCAAAGATACTAACTGTGTGAACCTAGGCAAGCCATTTAAACTTGTTTGCCTCAGTTTCCTCAAACAATGAGAAATCCGGTATCTTTGTCTAGAGAACCCTAAATGGTGCCATGAAGAGACAAACATAATAGAAATAACTGAACAGAGATGTGGAATGGATTTGTGATTCCACTGATATAGCGAATTCTCAAATGAGGCAACTTCTATCAGGACAAGTCAATAATTTGTCTGAAATGCATATTCTTAGAAGTAACCTTAGATATTGACAGTTTAAGCAACTTGGTCAGAGTCCCAGCCAATAAGTGTCATAAACAGTGCTAGAGCTAGATCTTCCTGGTTTTGAAACTAGACATCTATTCATAGATAGTTTGTTTTAATATAATTATATATTTTAATATATCCATATATCTTAATATTTATGTATCATAATTTCATTCCTCTCTCTCCTCAAAAGCCACCTATTATAACAAAGAATAAAAAAAGAGGGAAAAGTTATTCAGATGAAACAACCACAGAAAAAGTCTGCCATTAGACAGTCTTTAGCACCCATTTTTGTAAAGAACGGAGGAGGTGCTTCTTTATATCTTTGGTCATAAGCTTGTTCATTATAATACCTCAGCATTCATTTTCCATCGGTTTTTTGTTATTTCCATCATTGGCTCTATCTTTTGTTTTGGCTGTATGGCCTTGGGCAAGTAAATCACTTTTCCCCTCCAATCTACAGATTCCTGGGGAGAAAGGGAGGAAAAGGACAAACATTTTTATGCATCTTAAAGGTGACCTGTGCCATGATAAGTGCTTTTTACAAATATTTTCTCATTTGAAGCTCACAAGAAACCTGGTTATTTTATCAACTCTATTTTACATTTGAGGAAATTAAGACCGATATTAAATGATATGCCTGGGTTATACAGTTAGTAAGTGAGGATGGATTTGAACTCAGGTTTTCCTGATTAAGTATCCCTGTGATCTAATAAAACCCTTTCTCTCTAAGCCTCAGTTTCTCTTTTATGAAATGGGGCTAATTGTATGAACAGTCACAGTCTCATAGCCTCCTTAGCATGGACAGCACTACTGGCCCTCCCTACCTCACTGGGTTTTAGGTGTTTAAGGCTTTGTAAATTCAAAGCATTAGAAAAATGCTAGATGATGACAGGCTTCCTCCAGTGCTTGCTGCTAGATGTTCCCCTCCCCTAAAAGGAAGACCCATTATCTGATTGCCAAGATATTTGCCTATTGTAGTTGGCCCCAGTTCACTAATCTAGTTAACAGCATTTAACTATAAGCATCTCCTATGTGCCAGGCACTCTGCTAAGTGTGGTGAGAGGAAGGAAGGCAAAAGTCAGTCCCTGTTCTCAAAGAGTGTCAGTCCAGTCCAATACTGTCTGTCTACTTGCATAAATTTGCTCTTGTCTCTGGCTCCTCACATTGATCTGGATCATTTTTTCAATACTCAAGCATTTATTAAGCACCTTCAATGTGCTTATTTCTACCCTAAGTCTTAGAAATTTAAAAAAAAATTAAAGGGTCCCTGCCCTCAAGGAGCTCATATTCTATTGAAAAGAAACAACATATATATATATGTGTGTGTGTATGTGTGTGTGTATATATATATGTATATATATACACATACACACATATCTATGTCCATGCATGTGTAATACAACATAAAACATGAACAAATTTTTTAATTATAACTTTTTTTTGACAGTACATATGCATGAGTAATTTTTTACAACATTATCCCTCGCACTCACTTCTGTTCCGACTTTTCCCTTCCCTCCCTCCACCCCTGCCCCTAGATATCAGGCAGTGTTATACATGTTAAATAAAACAAGAGCAAAATTAATGTGAAATCATTTCCAGTGGATGGGACGAGGACACTAATTACTGTAGGGACCAAGAAAGATGAGTTTCTTGTGGAAAGTGGCCCTTGAGCTGAACTTTAAAGTGAACTAGAGATTCCAAGGGCAGAGGTGAGGAGTGAGGGAGCATTTCAATCATGAAAGACCACTAGGTATTATAGTGTAACTGGACAGTATCTGAGGACCCTTAGCCGGTATCAGGAGCAGAGACTGATAGAGCCTATCATTAGTCTTCTCATTTTAGATATATGGAAACAGAGACCCAGGGAGGAGTGACAGCCCCAAATCACACAGGAATTGGAGGTAGATGGTAGGTCTCCTGCTCTGTTTCGATTGTCAAATATAATATGTGTGTGTGTGTATGCTTATAGAATACATATGTGTACACAAACATATATACATAGAGAGAAGAGAGAAACACATAGAGACATACAAAGGCAGACAGATAAAGAGAAATAGAGAGAAAAAGAGAGGAAAGAGAAAGAGACAGTGAGAGAAAAAGACAGAGAAAGATGGAGAGAGACAGAGAGAGAGATGGACAGAGACAGAGACAAAGAGAGAAACAAAGAGAGAGAGAGAGAGGGACAGAGACAGAGACAGAAAGACAGAGAAAGACATTTGTGACTTCTAGCTCCTTGAACTGTGAGATCCCCAAGGGCCAGGCCCTCTGGTCTATCCCTCCTCTGTCTCCCTCACAATGGGATCTCTCATTGGGCAGGCCCTGGTTCTCTCCTGTTCTGTGTCCCCTTGACTGGGAGCACTCTGATGCAGCTCCCTGAGGGCAGGGCTCCTCCCTCTCTCATATGAGGAGTTCCCTTAGTCCCTGCCTTCTCTCTCCCCAGGACAGTGAGAACTCTTTAAGGGAGGCCCCCAGTCTGTCCCTCTTCCCAGCTCCTCACCTAGGGATAGCCAAGCAGAGCTGCTTCCACAGGTGGGCTTAGTAGCAACAAGGTTAAAGTGCTGACAGGGACTTTATGTGCTCTCCAATCCTACTTTTTCCTTTGGGAGGAGAGGAGCGGAGGGTCCGGAGATAGGAAGCAGCTTGCTGAGCTTCAAACACCAGGCAGAGCCAGGCCTCAAACAGTCTTTTTTGTCTGGATGAATCAGTTTTCCCAGGATCCTAAAAAGGAGCCCAGAGAGCATCCTGTGCATCCTGCCCTTGAATTTGAATATGTCAGCTTCCAGCGATTCCCTTCCAGACTCTTCCAGGCTTTGTTCTGTGTGATTAGCCCTGTGAGAGAACGGGGGACCTCAATGTCCTTAGGGCCTTGCACACATTTGGTGTTTAATTGGTGTTTATTGAATTTAAACTTAGAGGTGGAAGGGTCTGTTAGGGCAACTAACTTTTTGTGAAGCCTATGAATTCCCCTGCAGAAACAGGCTTTTTAATGTATAAAACAGGAAACCCAGAGTTAATGAAAATAAAGATATCATTTCCCTCATCCAAGTTCACAGACCCCCGAAATCTCTCTGCCAGATCCCAGGTTAAGAACCTCTGCTTTCCAACTCTGGGAAGAGGTTCCTGAGTCCCAGCAGGCAGCTCCCCATTCCTTAGCCCCTTGGTCCTGGCTCCCAGCCCCAGGATGGCAGGCTTCCTAAACCCCCGGATAGCTGGAGATGCGATCCATGTGGGGGCTTGCTGGCTCCCTTCGTCAGCCGCCTGTTAATCAGCACCATCTGTCCCTGGTTCAGTCTGACCCGACTGGGCCCCGGGAACCTCCAGGCCCAGACCCGGCTATTCCCAGGAGCTCCGAGTTCACACGACAACTGAGCCTGGCTGGTCCTGTTTACAAGATCTCCCAGGCCGCTGATGCCGGACTTTGGTGTCCCCTTCTCCTCCTAGTGCCATGGGCACGGGCCAGGACGCCAGCCAGGCAATTGTGATTGGGCAGCACCGTGGGACCGGACAGCCGATTGTTCCATCCGGGAGAGCTGGAGCAGGAACAATGAGGCCTTTGAGCGGGGAGCAGAGCCGGCCTCCGCCCCAGAGCCAGCCTGGCCCAGCCCAGCGAGGCCAGGCCCAGCTTGCCGAGAGGGATGGGGGTGGGTCCGGGCAGAGCAAAGGGACTGGATGCAGCTCAGCTTCTGAGCAGGTCCTGCGGTGGGTGCCGGGCCAAGGGAGGAGGGGAGCTCTCTGGGAAACAAGTGGGTGGGCTAGGCTGGACCGAGGACTTCAGCTAAGTGCATTCTGCCAGCCGTGTTAATGTCCTGGGGGGCACGGGCTGGGGGGGGTGCTGAGGACAGGGGCAGAATTGGTCTCCAACTGCTGTAGGTGCCAGGTTAGCATGACCCAGGCACAAGGCCAGGAGCAGTTGGTCCTTCCTCTGTGAACACCCCTCTCTCCCTCCATCTGCCTGCTAAGTTCTCTGACTGAAAGAGATGCTTCTCGGGGAACTGGGGTTCCCATCAGAGAAGTCTCTCTACAGAAGACAGAACTAGAACTGCCTGGGATTCAGTTTAGACTGGACAGGGCCTTCTCATCTCCTTGTTCTCCTCACTCCATGTGACCAACCAGTTGCCAGATCCTCCTGGTTCTATCTCCTGGACAGGGAGGCCATTTCCAGACATCCTGATCTATATCTGGCCCCTGCATCCAGATGCTCTAGAGGGGAGAGTGAGGCAGGTGCCTTTGTGTTAGGATTACTAGGTGAGAACTCAGGTTGTCTAAACAATTCTCTAACTCAGAATTCACATCTTTAGTTCACACCTTTAAAAGGAGTTTACACATTTAGTCTTCTGAAAAGGAGTTTACACAACCTTTAAAAGGAGCAAGTTCATTGGTTGAAGTAGTTTCCCACAAGCCCCGAGTTCTCACAGGCTCATTCTCTTCGAGGATAAAAGAGGCAACATTGAGCCTGGAGAGCAGTCTAAACTGGGAGATTGAGTTTAGACGGCAGTCTAGAAGGAGAATCTGGACTGGGAGAAGAACAAGACTTCCCAGGAGAACTTTAGGGAAGCTCGAGGAGATTCAGAGCCAGGATTCAGGAAGAAGAGGATTCAAGATTCTACCTTCCCTCTGGCTGGAGGCTCCGGAAGCCTCCCAAGAAACCTGCTCACAGAGGAAAAGATTATACAGAAAAGAAACCTCCTCCCAGAGAAGGATTACAACTGAGAGACAACAGGACCTTTACACCCTTGCACAGCCTCCCTTACTGAAATCCAACTCACTTGCAAGCGATGGCACCGTCTCCCTGATGTCATGGTCCTTTCCAAAAGCAAAGGACAAACAGCAACATCCAAAGGGATTTTTCTAGAGTGAAGATCTGATTATGTGGAAGCTCTTATGACCCCCTGCGGATCCTGGGATCCCTGAACCTAGAGGATCAGGTTAAACTCCTCTTTTAATGTTTAAGGCCTTCATTACCAGGCCCCAAACCTAACTTTGCAGCCAGATTACAATTTCCTCCTTTCCTGCATTCTTGTCACACTGGTCCCCATTGGCTCAAAGTAGCTCAGTTCACCTTTTACTCTTGCCCACTCCTCTGCCTGCTATCTGCCACGGTCAGAGCAGGTAGGTGGTTCCATAGCCTTGTAAAAGGAAGGGAATAGCAGAGAAGGGACAGGTGGCTGATCCTAGTGAGAGGGCCCTTGCTAGAGTGAGCTCAGTGCCGGGCATTGGGAGGGGGGAAGGCTTTCCATATTGAAACAGAATTTCAGAGGTGGATGGGGGTCATGGCAGCAGCAGAGAGGTGTGTCTGGTTTGTGGCCTTCATCAGGGAGGGCAGCGGGCCTCCGTTTGGGTGATAGCTCTAGCTCCCCACTCCTACTGCCAGCCTCTGATGGGTAACTTCCTATTAAGAGATACTGCTCACCCAGAAAAATCACTTTTCTAATCTGGCTACTCAGAGAATGGGTGATGTGGTCACATGTATTCAAATTTACCTTATCTGAAGATAAAATTATGTAAAATATAGTAATTGCTTCCAGCCCCAAGGAAATATGGGGTGTGGATTGAAGTAATGACAGACACTACTTCAGGGAATGGGTTATTTGCATTAATGGGGACTTAGCTGTACTGCAGTCGTTGGTAGGGGATCTCCTCTGTCAGACCAGATCCAAACCCCTTTAGGACGGATCAAATGGAGCTTGCCCCCCTCTTTACAACCTCAGTCCTGGAAACCCCAAGGGGCCTCCATGCCAGATGATGGAGTTTCCGAGCTTTGGCTTAAGATGCTGAGAATAGCTGGGTTTTGAAAAAAAAATCTTTAGTTTGGGGGTTAGTTTTGTCCTTTCACAAGGAGACAAGCTGCTGCTGTGTGTGTCTGACCCTGGGTCACGGGCTTTCCAGGGACTGGCCAGCTCTGGGCATCAACAACGTTGCCCTGGGCACTTGGACATTGGTTCGGCTGGAGGCTCTGCCGGCTGATGCCCTCCGAGGGGGTTAGATTTTGCCAGGGAACGGCATGTTTCGTTTTTGTTTTAGGTTTTTTTTTTTTTTTTTTTTTTTTTTTTTTTTTTTTCTCATTGAAAGAAACTGCTTGATTTTGAAAAAAGGCTTTAACTCTGGGCCAACTGGAAAAAGAAACCAAGGGAAATAGGACTGTTCTGCCTGTCCATCACCTTCCTTCTGCCCCTCAGCACTTTTTTGTCTCTCTTGCACTTTTTTCTGCCTTTTCCTCATTCCTAAGGTCAGGGCTTAGGTGAGACCCAGCAATAGAGATCATCCCAGAGTTGATATCAGAGCTTAATTTAGGCTTAGAGAGTCTCAGGGTTGGGGTCATGATCAAGGCAAGGGCTCAGCCAGGAGCAAAGGTCATCCCTTAAGTCACCACCAAGGACAAGGCTTAGTCTTGAATCAAGATCATTTATCGCTTAAGGCATGACCAAGGTCAAGACTCAGTCTGGAGTCAAGGTCACTCATCACTTAGGCCATGATCAAGGTCAAGGCTCAGTCTAAAGTCAAGTCAATTCTAAGCTTAAGATCAAGGTCAGGGCTTAGTCTACATCCAGAGTCTGGAATCACCTCAGGGCAGGACTCAGGGGCTCAATAGTCAAGGCTTGGTCTGGGGCCTGGGTCAGTGCTGTATTTATGATCAAAGACACAAATGGATCAGCATAGTGTGGGGAGGATTGTGCATTAGCCTTGGAGTCAGAAAGACCGGAGTTAAAATCTTGCCTCAGGTGCTAACAGTGTGATTTTAGGGCAAATCACTTAATCTCCCAGCCTCAATTTCCTCTTCTGCAAAATGAGGATAATAGCATCTACTTAAAAGGTTGTTATGAAATTCAAATGAGATAATAGAGAATTTATCCTTTATCCTCCCTATCTCTCAACTTCCCCAAACTTCATATCTAATCTGTTGCCAAAGACTTCTGACTTCACTTTTATAACATTTTTCAAATATGCCTCTTCCTGCTACGGTCACAACTGTAGGGCAGGCCCTGATCATCTCACCCTCTGATAAACTCCAATAGTCTGCAGAAGCATCTTCCTGCCTCAAGTCATTCCTTGCTCCAGTCCATCCTCCAGTCACTAAAGTGATTTTCCTAAAGAGCAGGTCTGACCATGTCACTCTCCTTCCCCTTTCTCAATAAATTCTCTTTCAATAAATTAATTGGCCTACTTTCAATATTGTTTTGTCTTAGAATAGAGAGCCCCAAAGGGGAGAGGGAGAAAGAGAGAGAGACAGAGAGACAGAGAAAGAGAGAGACAGAGACAGGAGAAAAAGACAGAGAGACAGAGAGACAGAGACAGAGAGACAGAGACAGAGACAGAGAGACACACAGAGAGAGAAAGATGGAGAGACTTGAATGGCTTTGTATTAGTTTGTTTGCATATTGTCTTCCCCATAGATTGTAAGTTCCTTGAGGTCAGGGACTAACTTTTTACTCCTTTTGTATTTCCAGTGCTTGGTACAAAGTAGGTGCTTATTTAATGCCTATTGATTGAGCTATTGCTCCCTAGACCTGGTCTTTCTGATCTGAGTTTAAATCCAGCCTCAAAAACTTACTAACTTCATGACTTTAAGCAAGCCACTTAACCTGTCTGCCTCAGTTTCCTCATCTGTAAAATGAGGATACTAATAGCACTTACCTCCCAGGGTTGTTGGGAGAATAAAATTAGATATTTAAAATTTACTTTGCTAACAAAAAATATGCTCCTATATAAATACTAGCTACTATATTAACACATATGATACATTTTGTAAACCTTAAATAAGATGAACGATTACTGTTGTCACAATCTCTCAGCCATGGTTTTTATCTTTAAAATGGATTGATAATAATAGCACCAACTTCAAAGAGTTGTTGTGGGGTTCAAGTAAAATAATATTAGTAAATGCTTTGTTGTATAAATGTTCTTGTGATGGGAGCCAATATCCAGCCTGGGGCAGATGTAAGGGATTAGTCTGTGACCAGGTCAGGGCTTAATCTTGTCAAGATTCATTCTGCAATGGCAGTCAGGGCTGGCCTAGGGAAAAGGCAGCATCCTTACAGAACCGTCCCTCTCTGGTACTGACTGGACCACCTTAGCCGTGTTAGCTCATGTTCCAAATCTAAGAGAGCAGTCCCCAGCTGGGACTCTCCTGCTGACAGTCTGGGCCTCCATGTGGTTTTTGTCTGCTCTGCTTTTTAATTCCTTCATTTCTTTTGATGTCTCCTTGAGAGAAGATTCGTTAGGTTTATTGTACTAGAATTTTCTCTTGATATAATTACAAATCCAAAGTCAATAAAAGACAAAAGCTTTTTAGCTGTAGACAAGGCCTCTGTCATGGGCTGTGATAGAGATGCTTGAGGCGTTTTCTGCTGCTCTGAGGCACAGAGGATCCTGGAGAGCAGAAACAGATGCTTATAGATCTTGGATTGCTAGTGGGCTTCTTTCCATACTCACAATGTCCATTTGGGCATTGGTGGCAGCAGTGGGGGCTGGGCACTCCTCCCCTGGAAACTTTCTCCCCCTCCTAACCCAGTCCCTGAACCCTGGTACCATGATTCTTCCCCCCCATCATCTATTTCTTCAATGGTGCAGAAATTTCAATGTCTTAAGGCTTGAAATAGTGTTACAATTGTCCAGTGTGCTGGACCAAAAGACAGGAGCTTGTTTTCTATCACTTAAGTTTTTGTATTATAGATCTAGAACTGGGAGAGATCTTAGAAATCACTGAGTCCTAAGCTCCCACCTTACAAGTAAGGAAACATGATCCCGAGACTTGGATTTTCCAGCTAGTGTTTGAGGAGGGATTCTACCCAAGTCATCCTGATTTCAATTTTAACTTTCTATCTATTTTACTGAGATGTATTATTATTATTATTTTAAGGAGAGAGAAATTTTCATTACCTGGAGGCTTTATTTGTTTATGTATTTATTTTTTTTTAAGGGGGGAAATTGGGGTTAAGTGACTTGCCCAGAGTCATATAGCTGGTAAGTATCTGAGGCCACATTTGAACTCAGGTCCATCCTGACTCCTATGCTTTATCCACTATTTATTCCACCTAGGTTGCATTGTAATCATGTATTACTTCCTTTCTTTTTTTTGAAAAAATATTTTTAAATTAAAAATAATATTTATTTTAAATTAAAATATTTTAAAATAAATAATATTGAAAATAATATTTTGAATAACAAAAAGTTATTTAACTTGCCCAAGATTACATATTGAATTGATGATGAAGAAAAACAAATTCTCTAAACCTCAGTTTACTCACCAGATGATTTGACTCTGTATCTCTACTACTAATTCACAGCTTAACTCTAAGTCAATTCTTTGAGATTTCTGGATCTCAGTTTTCTCATCTTTCCATGGGGAGAAAGTTGGATTAGAAATCTTTAAACCTCCTGTGAGCGCGGATGATCTGGGATATCAAGGGCAGATGCTCATATGTTGGGGGGTTCTCAAAGTGGGGTCCATACATAGGTCTTTGAAGTTGTTCCGTTGTTCCCAGGTTCTATGTGGAGCTCTGACGCTCCATAGCTTCTTCTAAGCTTAGGCAGAAATGCTCCCCAAGAGCAAGCAATAACCTATTCCAGACTTCTTGCCTCCATTCAATGGGACCACAGGAAATAATTTGATTTTTAATCATTAATTTAAAATTTTTAATTTTGATTTTCTCACTCCTATAGTTGGAATAGAAAACATTTCCCAGGAGGTAAAGGACAATCCTACACTCCCTTCCACCCCCCTCTCCATTCTCACCCCTTTTCCTGGAAGTCTTCATTCTAAAGAAAAGGAGTGTCTGCTGCGGTCAGTTCTGTTGCAATATGTGTATATTCAGGAGCATTCAAGCATTGATCCAGTGGGACCCCCCCTCCCATTCCAGTCTCCGGAGGGGGGGAAAGTGTCCATTCCAGAGCACTCAGTACGGGGCCCTTCAGACGTCACTGGGATTTGTGTGCTTGGAGAAAATAGACTTTCAAAGTGCCGCCTTTAATCTGCACCCCAACAATGACCATTCTAGATGTTTGTCTAAGGATGTAGAGTGGGTATGTACCTTTTAGAATCACCTTTTACCTCATTTGACCTTCACACACTCCCGTGAAGAAGGCAGGGCAAGTGTTTCGGCATCAAAGAATGTCAGACCTGAAAGGGTCTTTGGAACATAGAATATAGACCTGGAGGGGACCTTAGGATATAGCCTGTCAGAGCTGGGGAGGAGGTTGGGGGAAAAGGGGGTTACTTTAGAACACAGAGTGTTGGAAGTGGGATGAATCTTAGAACAGAATTTAAGACATCAGAGCTGGAAGAGTCTTTAGAACATAAAATGTTAGACTAACTTTAAAATATAGAATGTTGGAACTAGAAAGAGACCTTAGAATATAGGACATAGACTATCAGACCTGGATGCCCTTCGATCTGGGAGTACTTAAGAACAGAGAAAATAAAATATCAGAGCACATGTGCTCATAGAACAAAGCATGCTGGATATTAGAGGGAGAGGGGCCTTAGAATAAAGAACAGAGAACGTCAGAATTTGGAAGAATATCAATTAAGAGATATAATCAGCCATCAGATACTTTGTGGAAATCTGCTACTTGTTAAGTTGCTAATTATGGAAATGGATATGGACTTCAAGAACATGGATCGGGTATGGGACAGGTCATTCATTCCCACTCAGAAAAGGACATATTAAACAATCTCGAATCACAGCATGGCTAGAAGAGAATCCAGTAACAGCACATTTGTACAATGAGAAACAGGAAGAAGAGACAGATCCTGGTCTCAGGGATTTCACAGTCTGAGGGAACAAAAGGAACAGACCTTCTTTTGTCTGTGAATAATTATAATAGTAATATGTTATTAGTAATATAATAATGAATAATCAGAGGATCGTTGAACATGGTCGTTCCTGTGGTTGAATTTTATCAAAGACTATGATATGATTTTAAAATATGCATGAGAGATTTTTTTTTGGAGGGGGGAGCTTTTTAAGAACTTACTTTGTTCTATTGAGTCAAATCCTTACTCTCCATGAGTTTATATTCTAATGGGAGAGACAGTAAGTAAATACATATATATATATATATATATACACATATATATGTAAAAAATATAGCATAAATATGAAGTTAATAACTATTATTAAAATAAAAATATAAAGTAATTAAATACAAGCTAGATTGGAGAGAGGGTATGAGCAGTTGAGGAAAGCAGAAAAGACTTCATGGAAAAAATAGTGCTTCATCTGTACCTTAAAGAAAGAGAGGAATGCTATGAGGCAGAAATAAGGAGGGACTTGCATTCCAGGTTTGGGGGTCAAAGCCAATTCAGCTTGGAATCTTTGTTATACATGGAAGCCAGAGGGAAGCCCAGCTTGGCTAGATTATGTGCAAATTGGGGAATAATATCTAATGGGTCTGAATGGTAAGTTGGACCAGGTTTGGAGGGAGGGCTTTAAAACCTAAATAGAGAAGGTTATATTTTGTCCCAGAGGCAATAGGAAGCCACTGAGGTTGGCTGAGAAGGAGAGTTCTGTGGTCATATTTTCCCTTAAGGAAAATTACTTTGGCATCGACGTGTATTATGGTGTGGTGAAAGACTCAAGGGAAGGAGAACAATTAGGAGGCTGTTGCAATGATCTAGGTGAGAGGTGATGAGGGCCTGAATCAAGGTGGTGGCTGTGTTAATGCAGAGAAGGCATCAGACTCAAGAGATATTGGGACAGCAGAAATGGCAAGATTGGGCAACTTATTGGATGTGTGAAATAAGGGAGAGCATGGAGTCCAAGGTGCTGAGGAGATTTTGAACTGGAACATATAGAAGCACAGAAAAGGGAGGTTTGGAATAGAGTTCAGTTTTATAGTTTATGTGTTGAGCTTTAGATGGTTAGAGGTTTGGATATCTGGGCGATGCAACTCGGAAGAGAGATGGGCTAGATACACAGATCTAGGAGTTGATGGCTTAGACATAGTAGTTAAACTCATTTGTTCTGATGGGGGAAGAGAAAGAGAGGGGGAAGAGAGGGAGAGAAAGAGAGAGGGAGGGAAAAAAAGGAGAGAGACAGAGAAACATAGAAAGACACACACCCAGACACCTACAGACTATCTAGGGAAAAGATCCCAGGGCAGAGGAAGCATCTACAATTGGAAGTTGTGATATGGATCATGAATCAGCCAAAGAGATAGAAAAGGACACGAGGCAGGTAAGAAATAAATTAAGAGAGAGCAGTATTGTGAAATCCAAGAAAGAAGAGATTATACATTTGGAGAACGTGGTCAAGAGAGTTAAATGCAGCAGAGGATCTAAAATTGAGGCCTGAGGAAAGACTGTCAGATGGGGCAGTTAAGAGAGCACTGATGACAGAGAGCAGCTTCAGCTGAATGATGTGGTCAAATAGCAGAAGGCAGAGGGGTGGGGAGTGAGTGAGAGGAGAGAATCTAGATGGCTATGGACACATGGACGGATCAGTTCTATTTTCCACCTGTTGTTTCCTTCATGAATGCCTTGAGGTAGAATGGTTCCACTGGCTCTCTCACATCCCACAACAGATATATTTTCACCTTCACTGATTTTCATGGAATGTGACAAATGAGATGGTGCCCTTAACTGATGTTGCCCTTGACTATGCTTGGCAACTACTTCATGTCTGTGGAACTTTCTCCAGGAAATAGTACTAATCGAGTTCAATAGCTTTTTAAATTTCTCATTTGGCTTCCATCAGCCATTTGTTGGAATGGGATTAGCTATTCCCATTCTGGATAGTGTCTTCTCATCTTCCTTCTTTCATCCAATTTGATATCAAGTTGAACTTTTGCTTTAAGTGGTCAATGGCCTTATAGCTCAGAAATGGCCAGTTCTGATCTGATTACTACATCAGTAAATAGACTTTTCCTGACATTAATTTCATTTTATTATCTTTAAACACCATATCTACCACCTTCAAGTTATTTTGTGGAAGAAGGAATTTGTCATGTTTATGCAAAAGGCAAAGGCAGCTAGGTGGTGTAGTGTATAGAGTACTGAGTCTGGAATCAGGAAGACTCATTCATCTTCTTGAGTTCAAATGTGACCTTAGACACTAGCTGGGTAACCTTGGGCAAATCCCTTAAAACTATTTGCTCAGTTTCCTTATCTGTAAAATTGAGCTGGAGAAGAAAATGGTG
This sequence comes from Sminthopsis crassicaudata, assembly GCF_048593235.1. Taxonomy (NCBI): domain Eukaryota; kingdom Metazoa; phylum Chordata; class Mammalia; order Dasyuromorphia; family Dasyuridae; genus Sminthopsis; species Sminthopsis crassicaudata. The sequence goes on along the minus strand of NC_133622.1, from coordinate 190,042,301 downwards.
AACCACTCCAGGATTTTTGCTAAGAAAATCTTAAAATTGGTCAGGAAGAGTGGAACATGGCTGAAAAAGGACACAAAAACAACAATATAAAAGGTTTCTGTGGTCTGTAAAAACTTTGGCTTCTTTCATTTTTAAGACACAAATCCCATTTTTCACTATATTTTTTATCATCTTCCCCTAGGTCTACCTTCTTGTTGAAGTCAATAAGTTTCGAAGTCTATGCTGACTTGGTTTGGAATATATTATTTAGTTTTTCCTAGAGCTTCTCCACCTCTTTGTCCTCTGATTTATTATTTTCACGGTGGTCAAGCATCAATTTTTTCCCAATAATGAACACTCTACTATTAAATGACCAAAATGTCCTTGAAATGATGTGCTTCATTGTCTCTAGACACACAATGAAATTAACTCTGCCAACTTCTTTATTTTTCTCTCCTAGAAGAGAACCTGTGAGTCATTCTTCAACTCCCTTTGGTTTTCTGGTTTTATTTATGACAAGACTATCAATATTGATGTGGTTTAATTCTTCCAATAGTATGTCAACTTGGTCATTGGACAAAGATGGTGGAGTAAGAGTCCCTGCAGCTAAATTAAATGTTTATAAACATTCTAAAACTGCATGGTTCTTTGTACCCTATGCTACCCTTTCTTTGAAACGCTACACAAATCATAGCAGAAACAAAAGGGAGCTGCAATAGCAAAACCCAGGGACATTTTGTAATTTTCTTTGTTTCTTGATTTGCCACAACTAAAGAATCCATCACTTTGTGGCCAGTGTGATACTCCTGATGATACTCTTGGTACTTAGCTAGGTTGGTCTTTGGACACTGTCCAGTCTCTTGCTGGGAGAGTTCTCAGAACTGTTTTCCAGGAATAGGAGACCACACCAGTGCCCATGTAGTCCACTGGAATGGTTTTCAAGAATCTAGCATACCTCTAGGCAATGATGGAGCATAAGAGTAGAACCTGGGCTTTGTTGAATTTCGGAGGCCATAATCTCTCTCCTCTCTCCAGATAACATAACAGACTATATAGTTTCTTTTAAACTATTTCTATATTCCATATATGTATACATAATTAAAATTCATTATAGTTAATTAATTCTTTATAACAAGGGCTATTTCTGAGGAGGGGAAAGGGATATGTAATATAAATAAATATATATATATATGTGATATATGTACACTCTCATACACATGTATATGCATATGTATATATATTTACCTAATACACATACACACACACACACACACACACACACACATATATGGAGAGAGAGAGAGAGAGAGAAGGAGAAAGAGCCAGACAGACAGAGAGGCAAGCCAACAAAAAGAAATTATGCAATAACAAAGTGTGATGGTATTTCAATGTTCTACACTCATCTACTCCTCTTTTTGGAGAGAAGAAAGGTGCATTTTCTCATCTCCTCCTCAGGGATAAGCTGGCCCTTTATGACTTCCCAATCTTCACAGGATTGTTGAATTTTGAAAGTCAGAAGGACCTCAGCAGCTCTCTAAACTAATTCATGGACTAGAGAAATCCTCATTATAACACACCTGACAGGAAGTGGTACGGCCTTTGCTTAAAGACTCCAAGTTCAAATTGATCTGTCGTTGTTTCTGTTTTTTTCCATTCACATTTTTTGTGGTCATAGCGTATTATGTCCTCCTGCATCTACTCACTTTAATGAGAAGCTCATTTTTAAAACAACTCTTTCTAAACTGCTCTGCCAGCCTCCACTGAAACAAAAGTGGGAGAGGGGCAAGGGGGTAAGAATTCAGATTTATAAGGCCCCTTATGTGTTTTCTGGGCCTCTAGGTTTGATTCTTTCCTTCCATCAAATCTCCTCTATCTTTGTAGACATCAATGTACGTGATTGATAATATTACGCGCTAAATGCACCTGAAGGATGCTGACATGGTGCCATATGAGTTAGTAGGAGGGAGTCACTTTTCAGTATGTGTTCTGTTAATCCCTCAGGGGTTTAGAACTCACTTTCCACTAGTGACCTCACAACACTCTTTATTCTTCTCTTGAAGACTTTAAGTTCTAGTTCTTTCCTCTAGAGAGACAAAAACACAGAAATATACACCATAATATATACATAGAATATGCCTATGTATTAATATTATGGTTATTTATTGAGAATTGGATATTATTTCCTCTTCTAGAAGTGTTTATGTTTTAAAAAGGAATCCTGAGATTCATCCATAATTACATTATAGAAATGATGCTTCAGAATATCAGACCAGAGTAGGGATGTGGTGGAACCTCATTGGACTGGGAGCAGAGGTCTTGAGTTCTAGGTCCAGCTCGTTCACTAACTGTATGACTTCAGCCAAATCCCCGGCTCTCTCTAGGCCTTTGTTTTTCCTCTGTAAAATGAGCAATCAGATTACATCAGATTATGTTGCATGGTTTAGTATTTTGGATTTCTCATATGTTGTTACTAAGGAGGCAGTGGTCTTTCCTCCCATGATTATGACCGGGGTTGACTCTGGTTAACAGCAGTCCCTGAGGACTGATTGGACTGCGTGGGGTGGGGAATACGCTAGATGTGTAGGAATTAATTGAAAAACCATATGAGACACATGGAGAGAAAGCTCATTTTATAGAAGGGAGAAATAGGAGTAGTGAGGAGGGGAGGAAGAGTCAAGGAAGGCTCTTCTTCTTCTTCTTCTTTTTTTTTTTTCTGAGGCAATTGGGGTTAAGTGACTTGCCTCGGGTCACACAACCAGGAAGTGTTAAGTGTCTGAGACCAGATTTGAACTCGGGTCCTCCTGACTTCAGGGCTGGTGCTCTATCCATTAAGCCACCTAGTTGCCCCAGAAGGCTCTTCTTCTTCCCCTTCACTGATAAATTGTGGTAGACAATTCTGTTATTGCAGAAAAGTCCAGGGTCTCCCCCTTTGCCTTGGGATGGGAGTGGAGGTCCCAACACGAAGAGTTTTTCAATCCCTCCTTAGGAAGTTGGATGTTCTGGGATCCAGAGTGTGGCTGGTTAATTCTCATCTCCTGAGGCCTTCAAGTTATTGAGGATGTCTCTGGCCTGGCTGAAGGCTAATTTGGAAGCCAGGCTGAAAAACTCCCCTTGTTGCTTCCTTGCCTTTCAAGAGAAGGATGGGACAGTTGAGTTGGACTGAGCAGCCAACGGGCTTGGTCCTCAGCCAAGGCAACAGGGACACCAGCCTTGGGGAGTGAATGACAAGGGCAGCTCCTTCTGTCCCCTCCAGTTCTCTCTTCAGGGACAAAGGGGCCTTATGTAGGCTGAATGGATGTTTATCCTAGAGTGAGAGTTAATTTAGTAAGGCATGATGTGTGTGCATGGGGGGGGGGGGGAGAAATGGGACAGAGAAGCAGGTCTCTGGTATTGACCTCTTTCACAGTGTAAATATAACCCCACAGGTCAAAACCCCCTGTATTGACTTAGCTCTATTCTGGTTATTTACCGAATAGCTATAAAATGAAATCATTGAGAAAGGAAGAAGCCTTCTCAGAAGAGTCCAGGATATGGGGGTGAAGATTGCCTCCCACACTCCCACCCAGGGACAATGGCTTCCCATCCCTCCTTAGATTGTTGTCCAATCCAGTGAGCTACAAGGGATGTACTTGGTACTCAATGCCTCTGGGACAGACCCAGCTTTGGATCCTGCTTCAGATGTGTGACTTTAGGCAAGTCATCCTCCCTGGTCATCAATTTTCCCCCTGTTTAATAAAGGAGTTGGACTATATGGCTTCAAAGGCCCTTTCTCGATCTGGAACTGTGGCCCTAAGCTCTGATGCATCCAGAGGAATCACGGTAGTCTGCTCTACAAGGATTGGTTGGAGGAACTGGGGATGTTTAACATGGAGAAGATCGTTAAGTCTTTCATAGGCTGAAATGGGCTGTAATTGTTGTTCAGTCACACATCAGTCGTGTCCAACGCTTCATGATCCCAATTGAGGTTTTCTTGGTAGAGATAGTGGCGTGGTTTGCTGTTTCCTTCTGCAGCTCATTGTACAGATGAGAATACTGAGGCAAACAGGATTTAAGTCATACAGCTGGTAAGACTCTGAGGCTAGATTTGAATCGAGGAAGATGGGTCTTCCTGATTCCAGGGATCAAACTTGCTCTGCTTGACATTTTCAGAGAGATTGGTTTAGGGATGGGTATAAAAAACAAACAACAAATAAGTAAATATATCTTTTTAACATTTAGAGAAAGTCCTTCCAAATTCAAAATGAAACAGACTGCTTCATGAGAGAATGAATTTCCCGGGTCATCAAGGAGCAGTTGGATGATCGATTATTGGGGATCCCTGGTCACTAGCCTCCAACATTGAATTGCACAGAAATTCCTTACCCTTTCTACTCCCTTTTATGTGTGTTTCCCTCTATTAGGGAGACGTTCTAATGTCTAATGTCTAATTCCTATTAGAATGTAATGTCCTTGAGGGTAGGGACTATCTTGTTTATCTCTTGGACCATGACATCAGGGAAGTGATGCTGTGATGTGAAGTGAGGGAGGGCTGTGCAAGGTCACCTGCCTCACTTTCTCCTCCAGAGCCATCTGGGTCCAATGGCCAGTTAGAGATCAGGACAATTGAAGACAGCTTTCTAGTACACTTAATACAGTGCTTAGTGTAATACACATTTACTCTCTCTCTCTCCTCTCCTCTCTCTCTCCTCTCTCTCTCTCCTCTCTCTCTCTCTCTCCTCTCTCTCTCTCTCTCTCTCTCTCTCACTCTCTCTCTCTCTCTCCTCTCTCTCTCTCTCTCTCTCTCCTCTCTCTCTTCTCCTCTCTCTCTCTCTCTCTCCTCTCCTCTCTCTCTCTCTCTCTCTCTCTCTCCTCTCTCTCTCTCTCTCTCTCTCTCCTCTCTCTCTCTCTCTCTCTCTCTCTCTCTCTCTCTCTCTCCTCTCTCTCTCTCTCTCTCTCTCTCTCTTCCTCTTGTCTTTATCCCTATTATAAGGGGATTTCTGTTCAGGTCTGAGGTGGACTAGAGAGCCTCTGAAGGCTTCTCTAGTTCTGAGATTATATGTTTCTGGTTAAGAAAGAGTATACTGATAGTAAAAGCTTAGAAAATAAAGAGGCCCTCTGGTCTTCTTGATACCCTTAAAGTCTGTCATTCCCTAGCTCTGAAAGTCACAATAGCTCTTTATATGCTTTAGAATAAAACAGGTTCTTCATTAAAAAAAAAAAGTTCTTGCATTTACACAGCTTGGATAATCTGTAGTTTGGATCTATTCTATTTTTCCAGGATGCTTGTGCATTTCTCTTCTTCATGAACTCTATTTGCAGAACTCTATTTGCAGCCAGATGGGTTTCCTTGCTGGGTCCTTCTTGCCTCCTACTATATCATGCCTTGCACAAACTGTGCTCTCATGGGACACTAGGTGATGTCACAGATGAGAAAGCCCAGCCTGGAGTCAGGAAGTCCCATTTCCCTGATCAAATCTGGCCTCAGACACTAACTGTGTGATCCTGTGCAAGTCCCTTAATCCTATTTGCTTCAATGTCCTCATCTGTAAAATGGACTGGAGAAGGAAATGGCCAACTACTCCAGCATCTTTGCCAAGAAGACTTCAAATGGGGCCGTGAAGAGTTGGAGGCAACTAGAATGACTCAACAACAAAGTTTCTCTGTGTTTGTGATTGTGTTCCTTTTCATCTCCATGTATTGGAATGCTTAACTCTCTTTGAGGTTCAAGTTAAGAGCCGCTTTCTAAAACAGAGCTTCACCGCTCCTTTTTGCCTGAGAAATTTTTTATGTGACCCTGGGTGTATGGGCGTATAAAATAGGTATACAAATCAACCACTGTCTGAAAATAAATCATAATTTTGGGACCCCACATTCAGTTATGAGACTCCACATGGGATCATGAACCACAGTCAAAAGAGCTAAAAAGGGTCTAAAAGACCCTCCTTATAAAGCAGCCGAGTGCTCTAGGGGATAGAGTTAGGAAGATCTGAGTTCAGATGCTACCTGTTTAATCCTGGGCAAGTCACTTAATCTGTGTCTGCCTCACTTTTCTCATCAGTAAAATAGGAACAATATCAGCTTCTATCTCACAGGGTTGTTAGGATTATCAAATGAGTTAATATTTATAAAGTTCTTTGTAAACCTCAGAGTTTTATATAAATGCTAGTTATTATTATTTGTTCTCACAGGTGCCAAAATGCCCAAGGAAAAGCTGGTTTTAGTAGGAAGATGAGATCATAGATTCAGAATTTTAGAGCTGGAAGGATTCTTGGAAATTGTCTAATCCAATTCTCTCATTTTTAAAAAGTGGGCAAGAGGCCCTTAGGGGGACTTGTCCAAGGTAACTCAGCAAATCAATGCCAGGGTCACAAAGAAAATCTAAGTTTTTAAACAACCAGGACAGACTACCATTCTTCCTGCCTCTGGAGCTCAATGGAAGCCAGTCCATAGATGGCAGCATAGTATAGTAGAAAGAACAATAATCTGGGAAACCTAGATCAATTTCTATTATAGTAAAAACTCATTGTGTCACCCTCCCTGAATCTTAGTTTCATCATTTATAGAACAGAAAATAAGGTCTGCATCACAAGCTGGTAATAAGGATCAGATAGGAATATAAATGCAAAAGAGCTTTATTATTATAAATGCAAAGAATCATGATTGTGTTTGCTTATGGATTAACCATTAATTCCTCACATTTATATAGTACTCTAGCTCAGTTAAAATATTTAGGAGTGAAATGTCTAATTTAAATAAATCAGGTCTTCCCAGATCACATATATGCTCCCTTGCCCATTCCTAGTTTCATTCTATGGCAGATGGAATCTGAAAGTAGGCTCTGCCTTCAGGGAACTCACAATCTGACTGAAGAGGAAAAATAGATCCGGGCCCTCGGAGAGCTTAAAGTCTAAGGAAGACAAAACTCATATATCCAGGAAACAGGAAGAGGATAGTTATGGATTAAATTATATTACACTGACTATGATGACATTAATGAGGAGAATGGAGTAGGATGGGCTAGTCTCAGAAGGCCTCCTGGAAAGAATAACCCTAGATATGCGGACTTGGTCTGTGGAAAAGACTTGGAAGGGAAGAGAAATTCATTGCAGACAAAGAGAATAGCGTAAGCAAAGGGAGCCGGGCACGAATTTGCTGGGTTTGAGGATGGTGAGGAAGGCAGCCAGGGCTGGGTCTCAGGTCAGGGGAGATCAGACTGGGTTGCAGGAGAATTAAGAAGAAATATCTTGAGGTAAAAGCTGTATTCCTACCACCTAGGAATGGTTTCCGGTTTTGGGCTTACATTGAGCTTACTTCACTATACTTTAGTGATAATAATGGCAGCTGATGGCACAGTGAATAGAACACTGCCCTTGGAGTCAGGAAGACAAATCTGGCTTCAGACATTTTCTATCTGTATGACCCTGGGAAGGTCACTTAATCTCTGTCTACCTCAGTTTTCTCTTCTGTGAAAATGAATATAATTTCTAGTCACGTGAGAAGGTGCTTTAAATCACTATTGATCAGAGAAATGCAAATTAAGACAACGCTGAGATACCACTACACACCTGTCAGATTGGCTAAGATGACAGGAACAAATAATGATGAATGTTGGAGGGGATGTGGGAAAACTGGGACACTAATACATTGTTGGTGGAGTTGTGAAAGAATCCAACCATTCTGGAGAACAATTTGGAACTATGTCCAAAAGGCTATCAAACTGTCCCTTTGACCCAGCAGTGTTTCTACTGGGCTTTAACCAGAGAGATGATAAAGTATGGAAAGGGACCACATGTGCAGAAATGTTTGTCGCAGCCCTCTTTGTAGTGGCAAGGAAATGGAAAATGAATGGATGTCCATCAATTGGAGAATGGTTGGGTAAATTATGGTATATGAATGTTATGGAATGTTATTGTTTTGTAAGAAATGACCAGCAGGATGAATACAAAGAGGCTTAGAGAGACTTACATGAACTGATGCTGAGTGAAATGAGCAGGACCAGGAGATCATTATACACGGCAACAATTAGATTATATGATGATTAATTCTGAAGGGTGTGACTTTCCAACAGTGAGATGATTGAGGTCAGTCCCATGATCTTGTGGGAGAGAGCCATCTACACCCAGAGAGAGAAGTGTGGGGACTGAGGATGGATCACAACATAGAATTTTTACTCTTTATGTTGTTACTTGCTTGCATTTTGTTTCCTTTCCCATTTTTCCTTATTGATCTGATTTTTCTTGTGCAATATAATAAATGTGGAAATATGTATAGAAGAATTGCACATGTTTAACATATATTGGATTACTTGTCTTCTAGGGGAGGAGATGGGGGGAAGGAAGGAAAAATTTTGGAACACAAGATTTTGCAAGGGTGAAGGTTAAAATTATCCATATATATATATTTTTTAAATAAAAAGCTTTAATTAGAAAAAGAAAATGAGGATAATAATAGCACTTACTTCGCTGGGTTATAAGAATCAAATGAGATAACATACATACAGTGTATATTAAAACACAAGATAAATGGTTGTTATTGCTAGAAATAAAAAATATGAATTCTATCCTTTTAATGAATATATCATTAGGAATTAGTTAAATTTTTAATAGCTACTAATACCAATAGCTAGTATTTAAAGCTTGTGTTATTTAATCAGTGTGGGTTCTCTTTCTATTGAGCACAGGTTGTAGAGTTGTGGTCAACAAAATGGCAGCTTAATCTCTTTCCCACGGAGCAGAGTTCATCTTTGCACAGTATGCATAGCCTGTTACTCTTTTCATGTACCACAGACTGCTAGCAATTTCCCTCTGCTGGCATGGTCTTCAGGCGCTCAGAGATAACTGTAAATCAAAGGATGGCACGAGAGCAGAACTTTGCCCAACCAACAGCTCCTCTGGACAGCACCAGACCTTCTAAGGCTTGTGACAAACCATCCAGGTGGACTTTAATGCTCTCCGTTTACTGAGGCCCCAGGAGGCAGCTTCATAGCCCATGACTGACCTTGTTGGCTACAAGACATGGTTGGGATGGTGGGATTGTACTTGGATTGATGCTAGGCATGTGACTTCCATGTCCTGGTGGTTCCCAGGAATATCTAGCTCTTTTAAAAAATTTATTTAGAGGGGTAAAATGCTTAGGAAACTATGATCTTAGTTCACATCTTTTATAAGAACATTTATTAATTTAACCAAGCTTGGATGACCCCATTGAGAGGCCCTAGAAAGGCCCCAGGATGGTAATAATCATGATTTTAGCTTTCATTTCTGTAGAGATTTATGCTTCCCAAAGCACTTTATTCATTACACCCTTGAAAGGGGGTAGGTTGTACACGCATGATTGTTATAAAGGAGGAAACTGAGGATCAGAACAAGCAAATGATTTGCCCAATGTCTCAGAATGAGTCAATGCACTTCAGAGACTGGATTTAGGATTGTGGATACCAACTCACAGGCTCTTGAAAAGCACAATGTCAAAAAAATTATTTTGAGACATCAAACTACAGCCCAGCAAAAATGTTTTGAAAAATTTTAACCAAGGAGAGACACACAAAGGACAGAACCCAAACTTTGTGTGGATTTAAGACTAATCAGCCATATATGACTAGGAAAGAATTCAGCTGATAAAAAGAATGTGTGGTTTAAATTAAAAAAAATTATTAAACCATTTTCTTTCTGCCTCCCTGGATTCCTATATAATTGTACACGAAGAGTATTTAAGGATGAATGATGGGGTTTTCTAATTCCCTCATAAGTTTTAATGGAAATGACTTTTAAAAATTATTCATATCTTTTGTTTTTATAGCAATTCACTTCCAAATATATTTTTCCCTGCTCCTTTCCCCAGAGAACTATCCTTATAACAAGAAAAAAAAAAGACAAGAAAAAAAGAATTCAGAAAATCAAGTAACATGTAAACTGAATTTGACAGAAAATGTGACATTTAAGCCATGATCTCCACTCCCACAAAGAAGGTACAGAGGTAAATATCTCTTCTCTTCCCTAGAGACAAACTTCTTGGTTGGCTATTGTGTCAGTCTACTTCCCTGTGACATTCCAGACCTCCTTAACCGCTGCTTCCCCACAGCTGTCTGCTTCATTAGAATGTAAGATCCCTGAGGTCAGAGACCTTGCTTTTAGGTTTGTATTCTCAGCCCTTAGCCAGGAAAACACATATATTCCTTTTTTTTTTTTTTTGTACGTGATAACCCTTCAATTACATGCACATTGATACTCAAATGCTACCTTCTGAAAGAGTCTTTTCCCAGTCTCCTTTCCATCCCCCCTACTCCCATGCATTCCTTCTGAGATCACAATTTTCCCTTCAACATCATGGAAGTTTGGGGTGGGGTACCCCTCCAATCTAGGAAATCTGCTTAACATTTTTTAGCTCTCCCTTCATACCAGAGAAGAAATCTGAATTATTATGGTATTAAAAGATAAAATATGTTGATATTACATAATATTATACATATTTTAAATGCATTTTTGGGTTTCTAAACTTTTTTTGCATTGTCTGTATGTTTTTGCCTGTCATTTGTGGCTTCCACAAAGTTCCCTAAAATGTCCATTTAATTTTTTATGCCAGTCCTCAATATATTGAAACCATTATGGGAAAAGTTGTGATGTCTTTTCTGTTTTCAAGGCATATATCTTGTATGGAAATAGTTATTGTCTCCCCTCCCCCCACCCCATTAGAATGTGAATTGTTTGAGAGCAGGGAACTATTTTTGTCTTTCCCTGTATCTCCAGTGCTTAGTCCAGATTGTGGACCGATTAACTGAAGGCAGTTGGAGATTAAAAGTCTCAATGGTAAGAGAGAAGCTGGATAAGTAGATCTTAGAATCATCAGTGTAGAGATAATTGTTGAATTTCTAGGAGTTGATATGATCATTATAGGAACTGAAAAAATAATAGAGAGAAGAAAAGAGGCCCAGGACAGATCCCTGGGGGTCACCCAGCCTTAGTGAACCTGAATGAAGATCCAGTGAAAAAGACCGGGAGAGAGGGGAAGGAAGGAAGGAAAAAAGCAAGGAAGAAAGGGAGGAAGAAAGGGAGGGAGGGAGGAAGGAAGAGGGAGAGGGAAGGACAGAGGGAGGAAGGAAGAGAGAGAGGGAGGGACAGAGGGAGGAAGGAAGGAGAGATGGAGAGAGGTAGGAGGCAAGGAGAAAGGAAGGAAGGAAGGAAAGAAAGAGAGAGAGAAGGAGAGATCAGATGAGTAGGAGGAGAGCCAGGACAGAGGCAGGGAAGGGGCTACATCCTAATTTCTGGGTCCATGAAAATCTCAAGAGAAGAGAATATCAAGGGGGAGAAGGTTATATCAACAATGTCAAACTGTAGAAAGGTCCCTGAAGAAAGAGGACTAAGTAAAAACTATTGGATTTGGAAATTAACCTTTTACCAGTGAAATTGGTACTTTTAAACCCCAATATGGGACTTTACATTTGTCTCTATTAAACTTCAACTTATTGATTTGTTCCAGACAGAGACAAAGATGAATGAAATATCTCTATTTCCAACAGTAAATCAACAACCATTTATTAAACATCTACTATGTGCAAGGCACTGAGGAATCAGAAACAAAGAACAGGGACTTTCACTCTTGTCTAAGTCTTAGTAGGTTATTAGAAATGTTCAATTGGAAGATATTTGGATTTGGGGTCAAAAGACTTTGATTCAAATTATGACTTTGTTGTCTATTATCGTATGACTTTTGGGCAAATAAGTCCCTCTCTCTGGAAGCCTCCTCTTCCTTCTGGGGGAAGGCCATCTTCAGACATCCTTATTTATATCTTGCCACAAGAACCAGATGGCTTTGGAGGAGAGAATGAGGCTGGAGACCTTGTCCAGCCTCCCTCACTTAAATCGAATTCACTTGCATGTCATGGTCATCACCTCCCTGAAGTCATGTTTCTTTGAGAAGGAAGGACAAACAACAACCATTACAGTGATAGTTTTCTCAGTGTAAAATACAAGTGAAGTTACCTATTCTCTAATGTACTTCCTATGATCTGATAAGTTGGTAAAAGAGAAAATACTAGACTGTGAATCAGGAGACCCGTATTCATTTGTAAATGTGTGAGACTCACTGTGTGAGTCTGGACAATTTTCTTCTCTCCGTGTTTTAGGTTTCTCATACAGAACAACAGAAATTGGATTAAGTGATTTCAAAGGTTCTGGAAGAACAAAAATGAATGTTGAAAATGTTGAACCAATAAATTTAATGATTTGGCACCAGAGAACTTGAATTTGAACCTTAACTCTATCACTTGGTCAATAAGCCTGTCAACAAGCATTTATTAAGCCCCCATTGTATGCTAGGCACTATGCTAAGGTTTGGGGCAAAACTATGGGCTCCCCAAGAAACTCACATGCTAATGAGAGACAACAAAACATAAAATCGTACATATAAGCTATGTACAGGGTAAGTAGAGAGTAAGCTTAGAGGGAAGGGGAGATAGGGGAGTCCCAGAAAAGGCCTTCCCTCTTATTGTGGGCAATCCATTTGTCTCATTTTCCTCATCTGCAAAAAGACTCTAAATCTATGACTTAACTTGATATTCCAGGATGTCAAGTCATTTCCCCAAAGGAAAAATTTGGTGGCAAAAGAGATGGGGAGTAGTGTTTGTAGACACTCATTAATGAAGAGATCCAGTCTCCCCATTAAATTTTATTTAAGAAATCTTTCCAACTTTTGTTGAAGATAATAAAGAGATAGAAAGTTAGTTGACTATATTGTCAACCAACTATCCCTTCCCAAGAGAATACGCTCTTCTTGTTCCTTCTCTTCCCCTTTTGTCCCATCTTTCTTAACTCCCTTAGAAGGGGATTGGTATAATAAAAGGAGGTGTCCCCTAAGGTGGTTCCCAGCTCTATAAAGTTAAGGATTCTTGGAATAAGTGAGCAAAGATTAAGGATAATTAAGGAATAAGGAGCTGAGCAAAGATTTCCTCAAGGTGGCGGTGTTGTCACAGGGAACTATGGTCTTCCTCCCTCCTGCCCTGATGCTCAGGTTGAGTGATGGGAAGGCATTTAATGGCATTGTGAATTATAAACTTGGTGGACAGGAATGGAGGGTAACTGCATTATGGAAGGGAAAATGTATCCGAGCATGAGGGCAGGGAAGGGGCTACATCCTAATTTCTGGGTCCAGCCCCTGCCAATCCATCCTACATTCATATATCTTTTTTGTCGTTCCAATTTCAACACGTGTAGCTGAAGCAAGAGCAAAACCCCAACTCTTCCTGTTCATTTCTCCATCCAATTGTTTAGTTCTTTCATTCATTGATTCAACCAATGTTTATTTTGTGTTTGTCCTGCAATAAGCTTTATCCAGTATTTATTGTGCAAAAAACCCTGAACTGATGCTAGAGGAGATAATAAGGAGATCAGCACCTGTCTCTGCCCTCATGAAGCTTACAACCCAGTAGGGAAACAACACAAACAGATTACTATATCTACACACATGTGTGAACACACAGACAGAAAGTATGTGGTATTTTGGTGACATTTCTATATGTATACATTCAAAGGCATAAGGCAAGGATTGTTAAAGAGGCTTGTCTTCATGTATAGCAAGGGATGACATCAGGTAGTTTTGTTCATATCTCTCTGTGTTTGAGTTGTTTGTATAAAAATGGGCAACAATAACAAAAATATCTGATATACAATATATTAAGATACTTATATTATTATAATATAATATTAATATGTAATATATTTTACACACACACATATATATACACTATATATACAGTACCATATATATGGGGTGTGTATATATATCAGATACCACATATGTATAAAACATGAAATATATCACATCATACCATGCATACATATACGCATATACACACATAAAATATATTACAATATGTAAATATCATATAAAATGTATATGGAGGAATATCAGGTATTTTTGTTATTGCCACCCATTTTTGTATAAGCAACAGAAACACAGATAATGACATATAATATAGAATAATAAAAATACCTGATATCATCTGACACAGATCAACATGAACCTTTTCATGGACCTTGCCTCGTGCTTGTGTGTGTATATTGTTTGTTATATAAAAAGTACTTAAATATATATATATTTATATATAATATATGTAAATAAACGCATGGATATATTATATATACACACAATTAGTATTTGGGAAACATTAACAGATGTTTTCATTTTATTTAGTTTAAGAATTTGAACCTAGGTTTTCTGGCGCCAAAGAGTAACAATGATAATAATGGCTACCATTTAAGTGACCCCAAATGTCATCTCATTTGATCTTCATGACAACCCTGTGAGGCAAATGATATTATCATCCTGTTGTACAGGAAACTGAGACTCAGGGAGGTTATGTGATTTGTCCAGATATACAGTCTGAGGAGTGTCTGAGACTGAATTTGAACTCAGATCCTCCTCATTTCAGACCCAGCTGGCTGCCTCATGCCTTTGGGTCTGAATTTTAAATTTCACACAGTGGTGCTACATATATGCACACACAGGTAAATACATGTAGATACATAAATACATACATATTTGTATAAATCTACAGCTCTAAAGCCTGGTGTTCAGAAGGAGGGACATCACTGTCTTGCCGTACCTTGTCGTGGCCAGCTTGGGTCAAGCATATTGTGTCTGGCTCGGCGTTCCTTGTTTTAGGGGGAATAGGGACAGACAGCTGTGCTCCAGACCAGGGAATGGAATTAGAAAAAGCCTGAAAACCAGGTTTTAGGAAGTCAAAGGATCTGGGAATATTTAGCCTGAGAAGGAGAAGACTAGAGAGAGATGCGAGAACTATTTGTAAGCATTTGAATGGGTGTCTCAAGGAAGAGGGATCACATTTATTCTGCCTGGCCCTAGGGACAGAACTTGGACCAATGGGTATGTGGTGGAATGGAAGGGATAAGGGATTTGTCCACAGGGACCTGGTTTCCATCCAGGCTGATATTTGGAAGGTGCTGAATGTTCCTGGACCTCTGTAAAATGAAGTAGTTGTACTAGATGTCTCCTAATCAATCAATCAGTTTTTACTAAGTCATTACCATGTGCCAGGCACTGTATTAAGTGTTGGGGAAACAATTAAAAAAAATAGTCTCTGCTCTCAAGGAGCTTACACTCTAGCCAAAAAAAACTGGATGTTTCGCATAACTTCATATGTGGTGTCCTAATTGTGGGTGGAGATAAGGGGAGAACCTAGAACTTGAAAATCTTAAAAAGAAATGTTTAAAAAAAGTAAAAAAATTTGTTTTGAATGTAACTGGGGAAAATATCAAATAAATACATGATTTTTTTTCTTTTTTTTAAAAAGAAGAAAAAAAAAGAAACTGGAAAGAGGGCTGGAAGAAAAAAATGAAGTCTAAAAGTGGTGTAGCTGGTGAGTGTAGCTTCAGATATTAGGACAAATATTCTTAGCACCCTTTCTTTTTTTAACTTTTAAATTAGTAGGTTATTTTTAAAAAATAAATTAAAACAAACAAATAAAAGTTAATTTTAAAAAATTATTTATTTTTAATACACAAAGATTTATGAATCATGTTGGGAGGAACACATCAGGGCAAAAAGGAAAACCATGGGAGAGTACAAAAAAACAGAAAAAAGAAGTTAGCACCCTTTCTTAAATGATCTTCCCTTATTCTCTCCCTTCTCACCTTAGAGAGTGACCTGGGAGAGAAAAGTCTTCACAGCTTTGAGTATAGAACTGTCCTCCCTTAGAACTTATTGGTGACAATTTGTTTCAAAGTGGAAATGCTGGAAGGGGAGAAAGGACACATAACAAAGAATACACACGAGCCCTGATTTCCCATTTTTGTATTTGCCACTCATTTCTGCAGAAAGGATGGTCCCTCAGAAGGAATTCTGGGCTGGGAGTTAGGGGCCCGGGGTTAGAATCTTGTTTCTGCTATTTATTATTTCGCTGACTTAGGGCAAATCCTTTCTAGAAGAGGGAATAATAATTATGAGAATAGATAATATTCTATAATATAATAATAATCTACAATAATAATAATTATTATAACTTCCTCTGTTGGATTAGATGGTTTCTGAGGAAGACAAAGTAGTATTGTGGAAAGTGGAAGGCCGGGCAGTAAAGTGTATAACTAGCTGGGTCTGAAATCAGAAAGATCTGAGTTCAAATTCAGTCTTAGACACTCATCAGTCTGGGTGACTGTAGGCCAATCTTGTAAGCTTTACTTTTCTCATCTGTACAATGGAGTAATAATATCACTTGCTTCACAGGGTTGTTGGGATGATCAAATGAGATAACATGAAGGGGCCACTTAAATGGTAGCCATTATTATTTCTTCTTGGAATCAGAGAACCAGTTTCAAATTCTTAAACTAAAGGCAGAGGAAAAAAAAGTTTCAAGATAACTAAAAATACAAAAAAGGATTTTTTTTAAAGGCTTCAGAGTTTATAGACCTGGTTCAAATTCAGCTTTGCTATGTTATGCCTGTGTTACACTGGATGCGTCCTTTTCCTTTCTTGGAAGAGTTTACCACAAAATTACTCGATCAGAGCTTCTTAAAATTTTTTTCACTTGTGATTCTTTTTTAATTGAGAAATTTTTACATGCCCCTGAATAGACAGGCATACAAATCAAACATTTATTGATAATAAATCATAAATTCATAACCCTCATATATGATTATGATTCCATTTGGGATCACAAACCACGGTTTAAGAAGCCAGAGACTAATCAATGTTTAGGGTCCCTTTCAGCCTAGGTCTGAGGTCTGTGGGTGATTGTATGGCCTTGGTCTGGTCCCTCCAGCTTTGACCTTATTCAGTCGGAAGAGGGAGAGTCCATTTTTCTGTGGTGTGGTCAAAACAGCCCCCAAATAGATACCTACTTTTCCCCACTGAGTTTTTTGATCTCTGGGCCTTGAAGACAAATGATGACAGATCAGTTGGGCCTACCCAGGGGATTGATAATAAAAACTACTATTTTAATATAATTTATTTATACTTTTAGTTCTCTTGAAATTTTTACTAGCAAGTAATTTTCACAAAGCAAGTCCTGTGTAGTAGGTGGGGCAAGGACTGTTAGCCCTATCTCAGGATTGAGGAAATTAAGGCTAGGGAGGAAGGTGATTAGCCCAATTTCACACAGCAGCTGGGAAATGAATCCAAGTTCTCCCAAGCTCTCCCCAGTCTAAGTAGCTTTCTCCTCATAGGACTGGAGGGGTTGGGTACAATCCTCCAGATGTTCTTCGGGTACAGAAAAATCTGCTTCCTTCCAATTTCCTTCTGCTCAGGGTTCCTGGATTCCTATTAAATGAGATTAGAGATAAATAAATGAGATTAAATGAGATACTATTTGTAAAGCACTTAACATAGTGCCCAGCACAAAGGTGCTATAAAAATGCTTAATCTTTCCTTTTCCCTTCCTATTCTAGTGACAGCAGAGGGAGCTTATACAGAAATGTTCCCTAATGGTGTTAGAAAGACAAATATCCAAAAAAGGGGAAGTTCTTCTGTTTCTAACAGGACCCTCTCTCTCTCTGTCTCTCTCTCTCTGTCCCTTTCTGTCTCTGTCTGTCTCTGTCTCTGTCTCTGTTTCTCTGTTTCTCTCTCTCTCTCTCTCTCTCTCTCTCTCTCTCTCTCTCTCTCTCTCTCTCTCTCTCTGTCTCTCTCTCTGTCTCTCTCCTCTCTCTCTCTCTCTCTCTCTCTCTCTGTCTCTCTCTCTCTGTCTCTCTCTCTCTCTGTCTCTCTCTCTCTGTCTCTCTCTCTCTGTCTCTCTCTCTCTGTCTCTCTCTCTCTCTCTCTGTCTCTCTCTCTCTCTCTCTCTCTCTCTCTCTCTCTCTGTCTCTCTCTCTCTGTCTCTCTCTCTCTCTCTCTCTCTCTCTCTCTCTCTCTCTGTCTCTCTCTCTCTGTCTCTCTCTCTCTCTCTCTCTCTCTCTCTGTCTCTCTCTCTCTGTCTCTCTCTCTCTGTCTCTCTCTCTCTCTGTCTCTCTCTCTCTGTCTCTGTCTCTGTCTCTGTCTCTGTCTCTCTCTCTCTCTCTCTGTCTCTCTCTCTCTGTCTCTCTCTCTCTCTGTCTCTCTCTCTGTCTCTCTCTCTGTCTCTCTCTCTGTCTCTCTGTCTCTGTCTCTCTCTCTCTCTCTCTCTCTCTCTCTCTGTCTCTCTCTCTCTCTCTCTCTCTCTCCCTCTTTCTCTCTCTCTTGTCCCTCTCCTCTCCTTCTCTCTTCTCTATAAGAAAAGGGGATATTCTGGGACTGATTGAGGCAGACATTGACCCTCTCATGTGCCCCAAATACCCTTCCATGGTATGTTCCCGAGGGTTAGACCTGAGAGGGAGCTCCATCCTAGAAGTGCCATGCTCCTCAGTGCTGGAGTGGGGAGGAGAGAAGGAGCCATCTTAAGATTATGGGGAGTTGCCTCATACTCAATATATGTTTGAACTCTAGAGAGAGTCATTGGTATTTACCCATCCCTCCCACAGAGCTCCCCTTTGTTTTTTGGGGGGCCATTAGCATAACTTGAAAACATCTACCAGCTAGCAGCCTGGAGAAACAGCAGGGTGTCATGTTAGGAGTTGCTAGTCCAAGACCAGAGGACCCAAGAACTGAGAGTGTCTTGAGCCTCTGTTTCCTATTTTATAAAATACTGAGGTTTGACTAGAATGTCTCACAGATTCTTTTCCATCTCCAGCCAGGTTCTGAAGACTTTGGGGCTAGTTCAATGCTCTCGTTTTCTTTGTTTTCAATAATCTCATTTATAGGTAGCCAGAATGAAGTTAGTGACTCAACTCACATGGTGTTGGTTAATGCAGAAATGGGGTTGGAATTTTGGTTTGATCCCCTGTTTAGGATTCATTCATAGACATATTCAATCATTCATTCACTAATTCAACAAGCCTTTACTATGTCCCTAGACCTGAGCCAGGACAAATTCAGGAAGACGTTCAGTATTTTGCCAGAATTGATTTGGATCAATGGTCGGACTTTTAATGGCAAATGCTGCAAATAAGGGCAAGATTTATGATTTTGTTGATTTTCTATACTTAAGAAGGTGATGGAAAAATATGAAAATGCAAATTATACTTTAAAATGTGCATGTATAACCTATCTCTGATTGCTTATCATCTCAAAGAGGGGGAAGGGAGGGAGAGATAGAATTTAAATCTCAAAATTTAAAAAATGTTTAAAATGATTTTTAAAAGTGTATGGTGGGTCCATTTTATTTTTTCAGAGAACTAGTGTTTAAAAATTTACTCATGGAAAGCTAGACCCTGTCCTTTGAGCTGACATGCAGGGGGAGATGGAGAAGGAATAGATCTGAACTCTGTCCTCAGTCAGGGAGCTCTCAGGCATTCCAGATAAGAATGGAGTTCTTTAGAGAACTTCAGGACAGCTGTATGACACAGTGGGTAGAGCTTTGGACCTGGAATCAGAAATACTCATCTCCCTGAATTCAAATCTGGCCTTAGACACTTACTAGCTGTGTGACCTGGGCAAGTCATTTTAGCATTTACTTGCCTTGATTTCCTCATCTGAAAAATAGGGATAATAGCACTTACCTCTTGGGATAGTTGCAGGATCAAATAAGAGAATATTTATATAGCAGTTAGCATTATGTTTGACACTCAATAGGCACTTAATAAATAAATGCTCCCCCCACTTCAGTCTCTTCATGGGGAATCTGAATTGATGAGCTTTGCTGGGATGCAATGACAAGGAATAAGATCTTTTTAATCTATAAGACCCAGAAGTTATAAAGGTGAAGCTTGTACAGAGAAGAATTCTGGTTAGGAATAAGGATAACAAAGGACACTTAATTAGGAATGATCCCTAGAAGTCAGGTATGAATATTCCAAGCTCTTCAGTTCTCTTCCTTCCAGTGGAGAGTTATATTGGTCCAATGTACGGGGAATGGAGGTAGCCTTTCTCTCTCTCCTTTCTTTCTACCTTTCTCTTCCTCCTCTTTTCTTCCATCTCTCCTCTCCTCTTTGCTTCCCATTCTCTTTCTCCTCTACTCTCTTCTCACTTTCCCGTCTATAAAATAATTTTCTTAAGCAAGAGAATAAGAAAACATGCCTAACCCCAGTGGATATTGCAGACCTACTGAAGCAGGAGGAAAGAACATTATTGTGCTCTTTTATCTATAAAGTAAACAATCAAAAATTCATTTTGGAAACAGGGAACTGTTATTGCTGAGAACAGGGATCCTATCCAAGGACATGCTGACCCATTTCTTGACTGCTCTGATAATGTCTCTTCCAGCCCAGGTCATGTTTTAGGTGGGTCTAAAGAACACTATGTTTCTCTCTCAGTCTCTGTCTCAGTCTCTGTCTCTGTCTCTGTCTCTGTCTCTGTCTGTCTCTCTGTCTCTCTGTCTCTCTCTCTCTGTCTCTCTGTCTCTGTCTCTGTCTCTCTGTGTCTCTCTCTGTGTCTCTCTGTCTCTGTCTCTCTGTCTCTCTCTGTCTCTCTCTCTCTCTGTCTCTGTCTCTTTGTCTCTCTCTCTGTCTCTCTCTCTCTGTCTCTGTCTCTCTCTGTCTCTGTCTCTTTGTCTCTCTCTCTGTCTCTCTCTCTCTCTTTTCTCTGTCTCTATTGTTTTCTCTCTGACTCTGTCTCTGTCTTTGTCTCTCTCCTTCCCCTCTCTCTTCTCTCTAAGAAAAGAGGATATTCTGGGAGCAGAAGTGTTTCCCTCATCTGTCTTTTTCTACCCCTCCACCGACTCAGAAAGAGAGGGACTTCCCTTGGATGAATTAAACTCAACCAGACTTAGGAGCAACTGACCAAGAAGAATTGATGAAGGAAGGAGAGTTCACATGCTGCAGTCTCTAGAGCAGCTGTGACTGATTCATCTTTAACACTTTCAACTTGATATATATATATATATATATATATATATATATATATATATATATATATGTATATATATATATATATATATATGTATATATATATCATATAATATGTTATAATTTAACCTCTTTTACTAAATAAAATTCCTCCATTACTGAAGCTCTGCCTTTTAAGTAATAAAGTAGAAAACTTAAAAATAATTTTGTCTCATATACTTCCCCTCCCGTCTCCTTAAGTAGAAGATATTCAACATCATTGAACAAAGGTCTATGTTGACTGTTTAGCTTTTCTATCTCCTCTTTCCATATCATATTACCAACAGTTAATTTTGTCGAGAGAGAAAACAGAAGAAAAATAGGGACATCCTCAGAGAAGGTTACTAGTAGAGAGAAAATAGGGACATCCTCAGAGAAGGTTACTAGTAGAGAGAGAATCATTAGGTCACATGAAAGAATCAGGAATAAAACCTTTGACTTCAGATGACTATACACACAGAAACAAAATATGGTAATGAATGTAATAGACTAGAGAACCTAATTGAAATTTGACCTTAGTATCACTGATATTTGGTCTCTACCAAGGGACTCGATTATGATCATGAGTTTGTCATATTTAAAAGCAACAGGAAAAGGGAACTCTGAAGTTTCACTGTTTATTAAAGCCATAAACTCATGTGAAGAAATCATGAACAGAATGGTAGGGTAGGGATTAATGGTAGAGAGCATTAGGATGAGTAATGGAGAAAGGAATAGAAATAATATTATCATAGAAGCATGGTATAAACCGAATCTTCTTAAACTGGGGGTTGCAAAAGAATTTGGCAATAGTAAAAGTTTGCTGAATGCTATAAATCCTGCAGTATCAAATATTCTACCAAAATTTAATTTTTTATGTAAAATAAACAAACACATTAATCTCATTAGTATGTAAATTTGCTTGTCTTTGTTAAATGGTAAAATTATATATATACACAATTGTTTTAAAATAATTTTTTATGATTTATATAAGCAAATGTTTGATTTATGTACCTATTTTATATATCTATGTACCAGGAGTCACATGAAAATTTCTCAGATGAAAAAAGGTCACAAGTCAAAAAAATTTAAAGTTTTAGTATAAAACAGAGGTGTCAAAGGCCACAGGTCTTTTGGGCCCCAAACATTCCCCTGTGCAGTTTCAACCAAACTGAAATGTAATTGGGAAATAATTAACAAAATAAATAAAAATACAATAAAAATAGATAATGTTAGCATATGGTTTTCTAAATTAATAAATCAGTTTCAGGAATCCTTCTTTACATTTTAGTGGTTTATGTTTCCATTTGAGTTTGGTGCCATTGCTAGAGACCACCTGAACAGAAGGGAGAAATAAGTTAAAAAAACAGACCATAAACTTGGCAAGATAATAGTAATGGGGAAGTTTAATTATCCAGACATTATTTCTGTCAAAAGTAGCAAACTTGGTAAGTTCTTGATTTGCCTTAATGATAATTATGTAATTCAAAAGATGGAAGAAGTGTTAAGGGATTTTGTTATTCTGAGTCTGATTCTGATCTACCAGAAGGACCTGGTTGCTTAAGTAGAAATGGAAGGAACTTCAGGAAAAGTAAATATTTCATCTTACAATTTGTGCTGGAAAAGGAGTAGGAACCAGGGCAGTGTCTGATATGCATGCTGGATTTTGGGAGAATGAGGATCATAGAGTTAGAACTGGAAGGAACCTTTGAAACCATCCAATCAAAACCCCTTTTACAGATGAGAAAACTAAAATAGGTTTTAGAGGTAAGGGACTTGTCTAGGCTCACATATCTAACAAGTATATGAGACAGGTTTGGAAATCAGTTGTTACTGGCTTTAATCAGAGATTTTTATCCACTGTACTCATCTCACAGTTTGAATTTAGAAAAAAAGTACAGTGGGACCTCAGACCTAGAATTTAACAGAGAAGTTGGTCCAAGGGAAATGAGAAACTTTCAGGAAGCAAATT